>NW_027464690.1:600000-739605 GCF_043290135.1 Rhipicephalus microplus | reverse complement strand
AGGTTAGGTTAGGTTAGGTTAGGTTAGGTTTGGTTAGGTTAGGTTAGGTTAGGTTACGTTAGGTTAGGTTGGGTTAGGTTAGGTTAGGTTACGTTAGGTTAAGGTATGAACCGTCGTAAAACCGCAATAAACAATGTCACTTAGTGAGATGCAGTGTTTTTCACCTTTACAAGTTGGGAACTGCGATATCTAATGTGAAAGCGCTTGAAACCGTCGTAATGTTGTAGAAAGCAATGTAAAGTAGCGAGTAAAACGTTTTCTAACGATAGAAGTGCGAAGGTTATGTTAGGTTGAGTTATGTTAGTTTAAGCTAGGTAGCGTCGTGAAACCACCAAAAACGACGTCATCTAACGAGATAGTGTTGTTTTATTGCGAGTACGAAACTGCGATAGGTAAAATGTTGTGAAAGCACACAAAACGGCATGAACAAGCCAAATACTGCGTGTTGTACCGTTACAAGTGCGAAACTGCTATGTTGTGACATTCTCGGTAAAGCGCATGCAAGTATCGTTAAACCTTAAAGAACGATGTCATTTAGCGAGATACAGCGTTCTGTACTGTAATAAGTTGGTGAGAAACTGTGAGGTCAAGCAAATATCGTAATTGTGAACGAAACAGTGTAATTGAGCGTCTTTAGATACAAGTGCGAATGTTAGGTTAGGTTGACATATCAACCGTCGTAAAACCGCATTAAACAATGTCACTTAGTGAGATGTAGTGTTTTTCAACATTACAAGTCGGGAACTACGATATGTAATGTGAAAGCGCATGAAAGCGTCGTAATCTTGTAGAAAACATTGTAAAGTGGCGAGTAAAACGTTTTTTAACGATAGAAGTTCGAAGGTTAGCTTAGGTTAGGTTAGTTTAAGCTAGGTAGCGTCGTGAAACTACCAAAAACTACGTCATCTAACGAGATAGTGTTGTTTTATAGCGAGTATTAAACTGCGATAGGTGAAATGTTGTGAAAGCACACAAAACGGCATGAACAAGCCAAATACTGCGTGTTCTACCGTTACAAGTGCGAAACTGCTATATTGTGATATTCTCGTTAAAGCGCATGCAAGCATCGTGAAACCTTAAAGAACAATGTCATTTAGCGAGATACAGCGTTCTGTACTGCAATAAGTTGGTGAAAAACTATGAGGTTATGCAAATATCGTAATTGTTAACACAACAGTGTAATAGAGCGTTTTTAGATACAAGTGCGAATGTTAGGTTAGGTTAAGATATGAACCGTCGTAAAACCGCATTAAACAATGTCAATTACTGAGATGCAGTGTTTTTCACCATTAAAAGTGGGGAACTGCGATATTTAATGTGAAAGCGCTTGCAACCGTCGTTAGGTTAGGTTAGGTTAGGTTAGGTTAGGTTAGGTTTGGTTAGGTTAGGTTAGGTTAGGTTAGGTTCGATTAGGTTAGGTTGGGTTGAGTTGGGTTAGGTTAGGTTAGGTTAGGTTGGGTTAGGTTAGGTTAGGTTACGTTAGGTTAGGTTAGGTTACGTTAGGTTAGGTTAGGTTAGGTTACGTTAGGTTAGGTTAGGTTAGGTAAGGATAATTTGGTTAGGTTAGGTAAGGTTAGGTTAGGTTAGGTTAGGTTGGGTTGGGTGTTGTTGGGTTGGGTTGGGTTGGGTTAGGTTGGGTTAGGTTAGGTTACGTTAGCTTAGGTTAGGTTAGGTTACGTTAGGTTATGTTAGGTTAGGTTAGGTTACGTTAGGTTAGGTTAGGTCAGGTAAGGTTAGGTTACGTTAGAATAGGTTAGGTTAGGTTACGTTAGGTTAGGTTAAGTTAGGTTAGGTTAGGTTTGGTTAGGTTAGGTTGGGTTGGGTTGGGTTAGGTTGGGTTAGGTTAGGTTAGGTTAGGTTGGGTTAGGTTAGTTTAGGTTAGGTTAGGTTAGGTTTGGTTGGGTTGGGTTGGGTTAGGTTAGGTTAGGTTAGGTTAGGTAAGGTTAGGTTAGGTTAGGTTAGGTTAAGGTATGAACCGTCGTAAAACCGCATTAAACAATGTCACTTAGTGAGATGCAGTGTTTTTCACCTTTACAAGTTTGGAACTGTGATATCTAATGTGAAAGCGCTTGAAACCGTCGTAATGTTGTAGAAAGCAATGTAAAGTAGCGAGTAAAACGTTTTCTAACGATAGAAGTGCGAAGGTCATGTTAGGTTGAGTTATGTTAGTTTAAGCTAGGTAGCGTCGTGAAACTACCAAAAACAACGTCATCTAACGAGATAGTGTTGTTTTATTGCGAGTACGAAACTGCGATAGGTGAAATGTTGTGAAAGCACACAAAACGGCATGAACAAGCCAAATACTGCGTGTTGTACCGTTACAAGTGCGAAACTGCTATGTTGTGATATTCTCGTTAAAGCGCATGCAAGCATCGTGAAACCTTAAAGAACGATGTCATTTAGCGAGATACAGCGTTCTGTACTGCAATAAGTTGGTGAAAAACTGTGAGGTTATGCAAATATCCTAATTGTGAACGAAACAGTGTAATAGAGCGTTTTTTAATACAAGTGCGAATGTTAGGTTAGGTTAAGATATGAACCGTCGTAAAACCGCATTAAACAATGTCACTTAGTGAGATGCAGTGTTTTTCACCATTACAAGTCGGGAACTGCGATATCTAATGTGAAAGCGCTTGCAAAAGTCGTTAGGCTAGGTTAGGTTAGGTTAGGTTAGGTTACGTTAGGTTAGGTTAGGTTAGGTTTGGTTAGGTTAGGTTAGGTTAGGTTAGGGTATGTTAGGTAAGGTTTGGTTAGGTTAGGTTAGGTTAGGTTGGTTTAGGTAAGGTTAGGTTAGGTTAAGATATGAACCGCGCTGAAACCGCATTAAACATGTCACTTAGTGAGATGCTGTGTTTTTCACCATTACAAGTCGGGAACTGCGATATCTAATGTGAAAGCGCATGAAACCGTCGTAATCTTGTAGAAAACATTGTAAAGTAGCGAATAAAACGTTTTCTAACGATAGAAGTGCGAAGGTTCGGTTAGTTTTAGCTAGGTAGCGTCGTGAAACCACCAAAAACGATGTCATCTAACGAGATAGTGTTGTTTTATTGCGAGTACGAAACTGCGATAGGTGAAATATTGGGAAAGCACGCAAAATGGCATGAACTAGCCAGATACTGCGTCTTGTGCCGTTACAAGTGCGAAACTGCTATATTGTGATATTCTCGTTAAAGCGCATGCAAGCATCGTGAAACCTTAAAGAACAATGTCATTTAGCGAGATACAGCGTTCTGTACTGCAATAATTGGTGAAAAACTGTGAGGTTATGCAAATATCGTAATTGTGAACGAAACAGTGTAATAGAGCGTTTTTCAATACAAGTACGAATGTTAGGTTAGGTTAAGATATGAACCGTCGTAAAACCGCATTAATCAATGTCACTTAGTGAGATGCAGTGTTTTTCATCATTACAAGTCGGGAACTGCGATATCTAATGTGAAAGCGCTTGCAAACGTCGTTAGGTTAGGTTAGGTTAGCTTAGGTTAGGTTAGGTTAGGTTAGGTTAGGTTAGGTTTGGTTAGGTTAGGTTAGGTTAGGTTAGGGTGTGTTAGGTAAGGTTTGGTTAGGTTAGGTTAGGTTAGGTTGGTTTAGATAAGGTTAGGTTAGGTTAAGATATGAACCGCGCTAAAACCGCATTAAACAATGTCACTTAGTGAGATGCTGTGTTTTTCACCATTACAAGTCGGGAACTGCGATATCTAATGTGAAAGCGCATGAAACCGTCGTAATCTTGTAGAAAACATTGTAAAGTAGCGAATAAAACGTTTTCTAACGATAGAAGTGCGAAGGTTCGGTTAGTTTGAGTTATGTTAGTTTAAGCTAGGTAGCGTCGTGAAACCACCACAAACGACGTCATCTAACGAGATAGTGTTGTTTTAATGCGAGTACGAAACTGCGATAGGTAAAATGTTGTGAAAGCACACAAAACGGCATGAACAAGCCAAATACTGCGTGTTGTACCGTTAAAAGTGCGAAACTGCTATGTTGTGACATTCTCGGTAAAGGCATGCAAGTATCGTGAAACCTTAAATAACGATGTCATTTAGCGAGATACAGCGTTCTGTACTGTAATAAGTTGGTGAGAAACTGTGAGGTCAAGCAACTATCGTAATTGTGAACGAAACAGTGTAATTGAGCGTCTTTAGATACAAGTGCGAATGTTAGGTTAGGTTGACATATCAACCGTCGTAAAACCGCATTAAACAATGTCACTTAGTGAGATGTAGTGTTTTTCAACATTACAAGTCGGGAACTACGATATCTAATGTGAAAGCGCATGAAACCGTCGTAATCTTGTAGAAAACATTGTAAAGTTGCGAGTAAAACGTTTTCTAACGATAGAAGTGCGAAGGTTAGGTTAGGTTAGGTTAGTTTAAGCTAGGTAGCGTCGTGAAACTACCAAAAACGACGTCATCTAACGAGATAGTGTTGTTTTATTGCGAGTATTAAACTGCGATAGGTGAAATGTTGTGAATGCACACAAAACGGCATGAACAAGCCAAATACTGCGTGTTCTACCGTTACAAGTGCGAAACTGCTATATTGTGATATTCTCGTTAAAGCGCATGCAAGCATCGTGAAACCTTAAAGAACAATGTCATTTAGCGAGATACAGCGTTCTGTACTGCAATAAGTTGGTGAAAAACTGAGTTTATGCAAATATTGTAATTGTGAACGAAACAGTGTAATAGAGCGTTTTTCAATACAAGTACGAATGTTAGGTTAGGTTAAGATATGAACCGTCGTAAAACCGCATTAAACAATGTCACTTAGTGAGATGCAGCGTTTTTCACCATTACAAGTTTGGAACTGTGATATCTAATGTGAAAGCGCTTGCAAACGTCGTTAGGTTAGGTTAGGTTAGGTTACGTTAGGTTAGGTTTGGTTAGGTTAGGTTATGTTAGGTTAGGTTGGGTTAGGTTAGGTTAGGTTACGTTAGGTTAAGGTATGAACCGTCGTAAAACCGCAATAAACAATGTCACTTAGTGAGATGCAGTGTTTTTCACCTTTACAAGTCGGGAACTGCGATATCTAATGTGAAAGCGCTTGAAACCGTCGTAATGTTGTAGAAAGCAATGTAAAGTAGCGAGTAAAACGTTTTCTAACGATAGAAGTGCGAAGGTTATGTTAGGTTGAGTTATGTTAGTTTAAGCTAGGTAGCGTCGTGCAACCACCAAAAACGACGTCATCTAACGAGATAGTGTTGTTTTATTGCGAGTACGAAACTGCGATAGGTAAAATGTTGTGAAAGCACACAAAACGGCATGAACAAGCCAAATACTGCGTGTTGTACCGTTACAAGTGCGAAAGTGCTATGTTGTGACATTCTCGGTAAAGCGCATGCAAGTATCGTGAAACCTTAAAGAACGATGTCATTTAGCGAGATACAGCGTTCTGTACTGTAATAAGTTGGTGAGAAACTGTGAGGTCAAGCAAATATCGTAATTGTGAACGAAACAGTGTAATTGAGCGTCTTTAGATACAAGTGCGAATGTTAGGTTAGGTTGACATATCAACCGTCGTAAAACCGCATTAAACAATGTCACTTAGTGAGATATAGTGTTTTTCAACATTACAAGTCGGGAACTACGATATCTAATGTGAAAGCGCATGAAACCGTCGTAATCTTGTAGAAAACATTGTAAAGTGGCGAGTAAAACATTTTCTAACGATAGAAGTGCGAAGGTTATGTTAGGTTGAGTTATGTTAGTTTAAGCTAGGTAGCGTCGTGAAACTACCAAAAACGACGTCATCTAACGAGATAGTGTTGTTTTATAGCGAGTATTAAACTGCGATAGGTGAAATGTTGTGAAAGCACACAAAACGGCATGAACAAGCCAAATACTGCGTGTTGTACCGTTACAAGTGCGAAACTGCTATATTGTGATATTCTCGTTAAAGCGCATGCAAGCATCGTGAAACCTTAAAGAACAATGTCATTTAGCGAGATACAGCGTTCTGTACTGCAATAAGTTGGTGAAAAACTGTGAGGTTATGCAAATATCGTAATTGTGAACAAAACAGTGTAATAGAGCGTTTTTAGATACAAGTGCGAATGTTAGGTTAGGTTAAGATATGAACCGTCGTAAAACCGCATTAAACAATGTCAATTACTGAGATGCTGTGTTTTTCACCATTAAAAGTGGGGAACTGCGATATTTAATGTGAAAGCGCTTGCAACCGTCGTTAGGTTAGGTTAGGTTAGGTTAGGTTAGGTTAGGTTAGGTTAGGTTAGGTTAGGTTAGGTTAGATTAGGTTAGGTTGGGTTGAGTTGGGTTAGGTTAGGTCAGGTTAGGTTAGGTTGGGTTAGGTCAGGTTAGGTTAGGTTAGGTTAGGTTACGTTAGGTTAGGTTAGGTTAGGTAAGGATAATTTGGTTAGGTTAGGTAAGGTTAGGTTAGGTTAGGTTAGGTTGGGTTGGGTTGGGTTGGGTTGGGTTAGGTTGGGTTAGGTTAGGTTAGGTTACGTTAGGTTAGGTTAGGTTAGGTTACGTTAGGTTATGTTAGGTTAGGTTAGGTTACGTTAGGTTAGGTTAGGTCAGGTAAGGTTAGGTTACGTTAGAATAGGTTAGGTTAGGTTATGTTAGGTTAGGTTAAGTTAGGTTAGGTTAGGTTAGGTTAGGTTAGGTTGGGTTGGGTTGGGTTGGGTTGGGTTAGGTTAGGTTAGGTTAGGTTAGGTTGGGTTAGTTTAGGTTAGGTTAGGTTAGGTTAGGTTGGGTTGGGTTGGGTTAGGTTAGGTTAGGTTAGGTAAGGTTAGGTTAGGTTAGGTTAGGTTAGGTTAAGGTATGAACCGTCGTAAAACCGCATTAAACAATGTCACTTAGTGAGATGCAGTTTTTCACCATTACAAGTCGGGAACTGCGATATCTAATGTGAAAGCGCTTGCAAACGTCGTTAGGTTAGGTTAGGTTAGGTTAGGTTAGGTTAGGTTACGTTAGGTTAGGTTAGGTTAGGTTTGGTTAGGTTAGGTTAGGTTAGGTTAGGTTAGGGTATGTTAGGTAAGGTTTGGTTAGGTTAGGTTAGGTTAGGTTGGTTTAGGTAAGGTTAGGTTAGGTTAAGATATGAACCGCGCTAAAATCGCATTAAACAATGTCACTTAGTGAGATGCTGTGTTTTTCACCATTACAAGTCGGGAACTGCGATATCTAATGTGAAAGCGCATGAAACCGTCGTAATCTTGTAGAAAACATTGTAAAGTAGCGACTAAAACGTTTTCTAACGATAGAAGTGCGAAGGTTCGGTTAGTTTGAGCTAGGTAGCGTCGTGAAACCACCAAAAACGATGTCATCTAAGGAGATAGTGTTGTTTTATTGCGAGTACGAAACTGCGATAGGTGAAATATTGGGATAGCACACAAAATGGCATGAACTAGCCAGATACTGCGTCTTGTGCCGTTACAAGTGCGAAACTGCTTTATTGTGATATTCTCGTTAAAGCGCATGCAAGTATCGTGAAACCTTAAAGAACGATGTCATTTAGCGAGATACAGCGTTCTGTACTGTAATAAGTTGGTGAGAAACTGTGAGGTCAAGCAAATATCGTAATTGTGAACGAAACAGTGTAATAGAGCGTTTTTTAATACAAGTGCGAATGTTAGGTTAGGTTGAGATATCAACCGTCGTAAAACCGCATTAAACAATGTCACTTAGTGAGATGCAGTTTTTCACCATTACAAGTTGGGAACTGCGATATCTAATGTGAAAGCGCTTGCAAACGTCGTTAGGTTAGGTTAGGTTAGGTTAGGTTAGGTTACGTTAGGTTAGGTTTGGTTAGGTTAGGTTAGGTTAGGTTATGTTAGGTTAGGTTGGGTTAGGTTAGGTTAGGTTACGTTAGGTTAAGGTATGAACCGTCGTAAAACCGCAATAAACAATGTCACTTAGTGAGATGCAGTGTTTTTCACCTTTACAAGTTGGGAACTGCGATATCTAATGTGAAAGCGCTTGAAACCGTCGTAATGTTGTAAAAGCAATGTAAAGTAGCGAGTAAAACGTTTTCTAACGATAGAAGTGCGAAGGTTATGTTAGGTTGAGTTATGTTAGTTTAAGCTAGGTAGCGTCGTGAAACCACCAAAAACGACGTCATCTAACGAGATAGTGTTGTTTTATTGCGAGTACGAAACTGCGATAGGTAAAATGTTGTGAAAGCACACAAAACGGCATGAACAAGCCAAATACTGCGTGTTGTACCGTTACAAGTGCGAAACTGCTATGTTGTGACATTCTCGGTAAAGCGCATGCAAGTATCGTGAAACCTTAAAGAACGATGTCATTTAGCGAGATACAGCGTTCTGTACTGTAATAAGTTGGTGAGAAACTGTGAGGTCAAGCAAATATCGTAATTGTGAACGAAACAGTGTAATTGAGCGTCTTTAGATACAAGTGCGAATGTTAGGTTAGGTTGACATATCAACCGTCGTAAAACCGCATTAAACAATGTCACTTATTGAGATGTAGTGTTTTTCAACATTACAAGTCGGGAACTACGATATCTAATGTGAAAGCGCATGAAACCGTCGTGATCTTGTAGAAAACATTGTAAAGTGGCGAGTAAAACGTTTTTTAACGATAGAAGTGCGAAGGTTAGGTTAGGTTAGGTTAGTTTAAGCTAGGTAGCGTCGTGAAACTACCAAAAACTACGTCATCTTACGAGATAGTGTTGTTTTATAGCGAGTATTAAACTGCGATAGGTGAAATGTTGTGAAAGCACACAAAACGGCATGAACAAGCCAAATACTGCGTGTTCTACCGTTACAAGTGCGAAACTGCTATATTGTGATATTCTCGTTAAAACGTATGCAAGCATCGTGAAACCTTAAAGAACAATGTCATTTAGCGAGATACAGCGTTCTGTACTGCAATAAGTTGGTGAAAAACTGTGAGGTTATGCAAATATCGTAATTGTTAACACAACAGTGTAATAGAGCGTTTTTAGATACAAGTGCGAATGTTAGGTTAGGTTAAG
This sequence comes from Rhipicephalus microplus, assembly GCF_043290135.1. Taxonomy (NCBI): domain Eukaryota; kingdom Metazoa; phylum Arthropoda; class Arachnida; order Ixodida; family Ixodidae; genus Rhipicephalus; species Rhipicephalus microplus. The sequence continues at coordinate 730,644 of NW_027464690.1, read as the reverse complement.
ATATGAACCGTCGTAAAACCGCATTAAACAATGTCAATTACTGAGATGCAGTGTTTTTCACCATTAAAAGTGGGGAACTGCGATATCTAATGTGAAAGCGCATGAAACCGTCGTAATCTTGTAGAAAACTTTGTAAAGTTGCGAGTAAAACGTTTTCTAACGATAGAAGTGCGAAGGTTAGCTTGAGTTATGTTAGTTTAAGCTAGGTAGCGTCGTGAAACCACCAAAAACGACGTCATCTAACGAGATAGTGTTGTTTTATTGCGAGTACGAAACTGCGATAGGTAAAATGTTGTGAAAGCACACAAAACGGCATGAACAAGCCAAATACTGCGTGTTGTACCGTCACAAGTGCGAAACTGCTATGTTGTGACATTCTCGGTAAAGCGCATGCAAGTATCCTGAAACATTAAAGAACGATGTCATTTAGCGAGATACAGCGTTCTGTACTGTAATAAGTTGGTGAGAAACTGTGAGGTCAAGCAAATATCGTAATTGTGAACGAAACAGTGTAATTGAGCGTCTTTAGATACAAATGCGAATGTTAGGTTAGGTTGACATATCAACCGTCGTAAAACCGCATTAAACAATGTCACTTAGTGAGATGTAGTGTTTTTCAACATTACAAGTCGGGAACTACGATATCTAATGTGAAAGCGCATGAAACCGTCGTAATCTTGTAGAAAACATTGTAAAGTGGCGAGTAAAACGTTTTTTAACGATAGAAGTGCGAAGGTTAGGTTAGGTTAGGTTAGTTTAAGCTAGGTAGCGTCGTGAAACTACCAAAAACTACGTCATCTAACGAGATAGTGTTGTTTTATAGCGAGTAATAAACTGCGATAGGTGAAATGTGAAAGCACACAAAACGGCATGAACAAGCCAAATACTGCGTGTTCTACCGTTACAAGTGCGAAACTGCTATATTGTGATATTCTCGTTAAAGCGCATGCAAGCATCGTGAAACCTTAAAGAACAATGTCATTTAGCGAGATACAGCGTTCTGTACTGCAATAAGTTGGTGAAAAACTGTGAGGTTATGCAAATATCGTAATTGTGAACGAAACAGTGTAATAGAGCGTTTTTCAATACAAGTACGAATGTTAGGTTAGGTTAAGATATGAACCGTCGTAAAACCGCATTAAACAATGTCACTTAGTGAGATGCAGTGTTTTTCACCATTACAAGTTGGGAACTGCGATATCTAATGTGAAAGCGCTTGCAAACGTCGTTAGGTTAGGTTAGGTTTGGTTAGGTTAGGTTAGGTTAGGTTGTTAGGTTAGGTTGGGTTAGGTTAGGTTAGGTTACGTTAGGTTAAGGTATGAACCGTCGTAAAACCGCAATAAACAATGTCACTTAGTGAGATGCAGTGTTTTTCACCTTTACAAGTTGGGAACTGCGATATCTAATGTGAAAGCGCTTGAAACCGTCGTAATGTTGTAGAAAGCAATGTAAAGTAGCGAGTAAAACGTTTTCTAACGATAGAAGTGCGAAGGTTATGTTAGGTTGAGTTATAGTTTAAGCTAGGTAGCGTCATGAAACCACCAAAAACGACGTCATCTAACGAGATAGTGTTGTTTTATTGCGAGTACGAAACTGCGATAGGTAAAATGTTGTGAAAGCACACAAAACGGCATGAACAAGCCAAATACTGCGTGTTGTACCGTTACAAGTGCGAAACTGCTATGTTGTGACATTCTCGGTAAAGCGCATGCAAGTATCGTTAAACCTTAAAGAACGATGTCATTTAGCGAGATACAGCGTTCTGTACTGTAATAAGTTGGTGAGAAACTGTGAGGTCAAGCAAATATTGTAATTGTGAACGAAACAGTGTAATTGAGCGTCTTTAGATACAAGTGCGAATGTTAGGTTAGGTTGACATATCAACCGTCGTAAAACCGCATTAAACAATGTCACTTAGTGAGATGTAGTGTTTTTCAACATTACAAGTCGGGAACTACGATATCTAATGTGAAAGCGCATGAAACCGTCGTAATCTTGTAGAAAACATTGTAAAGTGGCGAGTAAAACGTTTTTTAACGATAGAAGTGCGAAGGTTAGGTTAGGTTAGGTTAGTTTAAGCTAGGTAGCGTCGTGAAACTACCAAAAACGACGTCATCTAACGAGATAGTGTTGTTTTATAGCGAGTATTAAACTGCGATAGGTGAAACGTTGTGAATGCACACAAAACGGCATGAACAAGCCAAATACTGCGTGTTCTACTGTTACAAGTGCGAAACTGCTATATTGTGATATTCTCGTTAAAGCGCATGTAAGCATCGTGAAACCTTAAAGAACACTGTCATTTAGCGAGATACAGCGTTCTGTACTGCAATAAGTTGGTGAAAAACTGTGAGGTTATGCAAATATCGTAATTGTGAACGAAACAGTGTAATAGAGCGTTTTTCAATACAAGTACGAATGTTAGGTTAGGTTAAGATATGAACCGTCGTAAAACCGCATTAAACAATATCACTTAGTGAGATGCAGTGTTTTTCACCATTAAAAGTGGGGAACGGCGATATTTAATGTGAAAGCGCTTGCAACCGTCGTTAGGTTAGGTTAGGTTAGGTTAGGTTTGGTTAGGTTAGGTTAGGTTAGGTTAGGTTAGGTTAGATTAGGTTAGGTTGGGTTGAGTTGGGTTAGGTTAGGTTAGGTTAGGTTAGGTTGGGTTAGGTCAGGTTAGGTTAGGTTAGGTTAGGTTACGTTAGGTTAGGTTAGGTTAGGTTTCGTTAGGTTAGGTTAGGTTAGGTAAGGATAATTTGGTTAGGTTAGGTAAGGTTAGGTTAGGTTAGGTTAGGTTGGGTTGGGTGTTGTTGGGTTGGGATGGGTTGGGTTAGGTTGGGTTAGGTTAGGTTAGGTTACGTTAGGTTAGGTTAGGTTAGGTTTGTTAGGTTATGTTAGGTTAGGTTAGGTTACGTTAGGTTAGGTTAGGTCAGGTAAGGTTGGGTTACGTTAGAATAGGTTAGGTTAGGTTACGTTAGGTTAGGTTAAGTTAGGTTAGGTTAGGTTGGGTTGGGTTGGGTTAGGTTGGGTTAGGTTAGGTTAGGTTAGGTTAGGTTGGGTTAGGTTAGTTTAGGTTAGGTTAGGTTAGGTTGGGTTGGGTTGGGTTAGGTTAGGTTAGGTTAGGTAAGGTTAGGTTAGGTTAGGTTAGGTTAGGTTAGGTTAGATTAGGTTAGGTTGGGTTGAGTTGGGTTAGGTTAGGTTGGGTTAGGTTAGGTTAGGTTACGTTAGGTTAGGTTAGGTTACGTTAGGTTAGGTTAGGTTAGGTTACGTTAGGTTATGTTAGGTTAGGTTAGGTTACGTTAGGTTAGGTTAGGTCAGGTAAGGTTAGGTTACGTTAGAATAGGTTAGGTTAGGTTACGTTAGGTTAGGTTAAGTTAGGTTAGGTTAGGTTTGGTTAGGTTAGGTTAGGTTAGCTTAGGTTAGGTTAGGTTGGGTTGGGTTGGGTTAGGTTGGGTTGGGTTGGGTTAGGTTAGGTTAGGTTAGGTAAGGTTAGGTTAGGTTAGGTTAGGTTAGGTTAAGGTATGAACCGTCGTAAAACCGCATTAAACAATGTCACTTAGTGAGATGCAGTGTTTTTCACCTTTACAAGTTGGGAACTGTGATATCTAATGTGAAAGCGCTTGAAACCGTCGTAATGTGGTAGAAAGCAATATAAAGTAGCGAGTAAAACGTTTTCTAACGATAGAAGTGCGAAGGTCATGTTAGGTTGAGTTATGTTAGTTTATGCTAGGTAGCATCGTGAAACTACCAAAAACAACGTCATCTAACGAGATAGTGTTGTTTTATTGCGAGTACGAAACTGCGATAGGTGAAATGTTGTGAAAGCACACAAAACGGCATGAACAAGCCAAATACTGCGTGTTGTACCGTTACAAGTGCGAAACTGCTATGTTGTGATATTCTCGTTAAAGCGCATGCAAGCATCGTGAAACCTTAAAGAACGATGTCATTTAGCGAGATACAGCGTTCTGTACTGCAATAAGTTGGTGAAAAACTGTGAGGTTATGCAAATATCCTAATTGTGAACGAAACAGTGTAATAGAGCGTTTTTGATTACAAGTGCGAATGTTAGGTTAGGTTAAGATATGAACCGTCGTAAAACCGCATTAAACAATGTCACTCAGTGAGATGCAGTGTTTTTCACCATTACAAGTCGGGAACTGCGATATCTAATGTGAAAGCGCTTGCAAACGTCGTTAGGTTAGGTTAGGTTAGGTTAGGTTACGTTAGGTTAGGTTAGGTTAGGTTTGGTTAGGTTAGGTTAGGTTAGGTTAGGTTAGGGTATGTTAGGTAAGGTTTGGTTAGGTTAGGTTAGGTTGGTTTAGGTAAGGTTAGGTTAGGTTAAGATATGAACCGCGCTAAAACCGCATTAAACAATGTCACTTAGTGAGATGCTGTGTTTTTCACCATTACAAGTCGGGATCTGCGATATCTAATGTGAAAGCGCATGAAACCGTCGTAATCTTGTAGAAAACATTGTAAAGTAGCGAATAAAACGTTTTCTAACGGTAGAAGTGCGAATGTTCGGTTAGTTTGAGCTAGGTAGCGTCGTGAAATCGCCAAAAACGATGTCATCTAACGAGATAGTGTTGTTTTATTGCGAGTACGAAACTGCGATAGGTGAAATATTGGGAAAGCACACAAAATGGCATGAACTAGCCAGATACTGCGTCTTGTGCCGTTACAAGTGCGAAACTGCTTTATTGTGATATTCTCGTTAAAGCGCATGCAAGTATCGTGAAACCTTAAAGAACGATGTCATTTAGCGAGATACAGCGTTCTGTACTGTAATAAGTTGGTGAGAAACTGTGAGGTCAAGCAAATATCGTAATTGTGAACGAAACAGTGTAATTGAGCGTATTTAGATACAAGTGCGAATGTTAGGTTAGGTTGAGATATCAACCGTCGTAAAACCGCATTAAACAATGTCACTTAGTGAGATGTAGTGTTTTTCAACATTACAAGTCGGGAACTACGATATCTAATGTGAAAGCGCATGAAACCGTCGTAATCTTGTAGAAAACATTGTAAAGTGGCGAGTAAAACGTTTTCTAACGATAGAAGTGCGAAGGTTAGCTTGAGTTATGTTAGTTTAAGCTATGTAGCGTCGTGAAACTACCAAAAACGACGTCATCTAACGAGATAGTGTTGTTTTATTGCGAGTATTAAACTGCGATAGGTGAAATGTTGTGAATGCACACAAAACGGCATGAACAAGCCAAATACTGCGTGTTCTACCGTTACAAGTGCGAAACTGCTATATTGTGATATTCTCGTTAAAGCGCATGCAAGCATCGTGAAACCTTAAAGAACAATGTCATTTAGCGAGATACAGCGTTCTGTACTGCAATAAGTTGGTGAAAAACTGTGAGGTTATGCAAATATCGTAATTGTGAACGAAACAGTGTAATAGAGCGTTTTTCAATACAAGTACGAATGTTAGGTTAGGTTAAGATATGAACCGTCGTAAAACCGCATTAAACAATGTCACTTAGTGAGATGCAGTGTTTTTCACCATTACAAGTTGGGAACTGCGATATCTAATGTGAAAGCGCTTGCAAACGTCGTTAGGTTAGGTTAGGTTAGGTTAGGTTTGGTTAGGTTAGGTTAGGTTAGGTTAGGTTACGTTAGGTTAGGTTGGGTTAGGTTAGGTTAGGTTACGTTAGGTTAAGGTATGAACCGTCGTAAAACCGCAATAAACAATGTCACTTAGTGAGATGCAGTGTTTTTCACCTTTACAAGTTGGGAACTGCGATATCTAATGTGAAAGCGCTTGAAACCGTCGTAATGTTGTAGAAAGCAATGTAAAGTAGCGAGTAAAACGTTTTCTAACGATAGAAGTGCGAAGGTTATGTTAGGTTGAGTTATGTTAGTTTAAGCTAGGTAGCGTCGTGAAACCACCAAAAACGACGTCATCTAACGAGATAGTGTTGTTTTATTGCGAGTACGAAACTGCGATAGGTAAAATGTTGTGAAAGCACACAAAACGGCATGAACAAGCCAAATACTGCGTGTTGTACCGTTACAAGTGCGAAACTGCTATGTTGTGACATTCTCGGTAAAGCGCATGCAAGTATCGTTAAACCTTAAAGAACGATGTCATTTAGCGAGATACAGCGTTCTGTACTGTAATAAGTTGGTGAGAAACTGTGAGGTCAAGCAAATATCGTAATTGTGAACGAAACAGTGTAATTGAGCGTCTTTAGATACAAGTGCGAATGTTAGGTTAGGTTGACATATCAACCGTCGTAAAACCGCATTAAACAATGTCACTTAGTGAGATGTAGTGTTTTTCAACATTACAAGTCGGGAACTACGATATGTAATGTGAAAGCGCATGAAAGCGTCGTAATCTTGTAGAAAACATTGTAAAGTGGCGAGTAAAACGTTTTTTAACGATAGAAGTTCGAAGGTTAGCTTAGGTTAGGTTAGTTTAAGCTAGGTAGCGTCGTGAAACTACCAAAAACTACGTCATCTAACGAGATAGTGTTGTTTTATAGCGAGTATTAAACTGCGATAGGTGAAATGTTGTGAAAGCACACAAAACGGCATGAACAAGCCAAATACTGCGTGTTCTACCGTTACAAGTGCGAAACTGCTATATTGTGATATTCTCGTTAAAGCGCATGCAAGCATCGTGAAACCTTAAAGAACAATGTCATTTAGCGAGATACAGCGTTCTGTACTGCAATAAGTTGGTGAAAAACTATGAGGTTATGCAAATATCGTAATTGTTAACACAACAGTGTAATAGAGCGTTTTTAGATACAAGTGCGAATGTTAGGTTAGGTTAAGATATGAACCGTCGTAAAACCGCATTAAACAATGTCAATTACTGAGATGCAGTGTTTTTCACCATTAAAAGTGGGGAACTGCGATATTTAATGTGAAAGCGCTTGCAACCGTCGTTAGGTTAGGTTAGGTTAGGTTAGGTTAGGTTAGGTTTGGTTAGGTTAGGTTAGGTTAGGTTAGGTTCGATTAGGTTAGGTTGGGTTGAGTTGGGTTAGGTTAGGTTAGGTTAGGTTGGGTTAGGTTAGGTTAGGTTACGTTAGGTTAGGTTAGGTTACGTTAGGTTAGGTTAGGTTAGGTTACGTTAGGTTAGGTTAGGTTAGGTAAGGATAATTTGGTTAGGTTAGGTAAGGTTAGGTTAGGTTAGGTTAGGTTGGGTTGGGTGTTGTTGGGTTGGGTTGGGTTGGGTTAGGTTGGGTTAGGTTAGGTTACGTTAGCTTAGGTTAGGTTAGGTTACGTTAGGTTATGTTAGGTTAGGTTACGTTACGTTAGGTTAGGTTAGGTCAGGTAAGGTTAGGTTACGTTAGAATAGGTTAGGTTAGGTTACGTTAGGTTAGGTTAAGTTAGGTTAGGTTAGGTTTGGTTAGGTTAGGTTGGGTTGGGTTGGGTTAGGTTGGGTTAGGTTAGGTTAGGTTAGGTTGGGTTAGGTTAGTTTAGGTTAGGTTAGGTTAGGTTTGGTTGGGTTGGGTTGGGTTAGGTTAGGTTAGGTTAGGTTAGGTAAGGTTAGGTTAGGTTAGGTTAGGTTAAGGTATGAACCGTCGTAAAACCGCATTAAACAATGTCACTTAGTGAGATGCAGTGTTTTTCACCTTTACAAGTTTGGAACTGTGATATCTAATGTGAAAGCGCTTGAAACCGTCGTAATGTTGTAGAAAGCAATGTAAAGTAGCGAGTAAAACGTTTTCTAACGATAGAAGTGCGAAGGTCATGTTAGGTTGAGTTATGTTAGTTTAAGCTAGGTAGCGTCGTGAAACTACCAAAAACAACGTCATCTAACGAGATAGTGTTGTTTTATTGCGAGTACGAAACTGCGATAGGTGAAATGTTGTGAAAGCACACAAAACGGCATGAACAAGCCAAATACTGCGTGTTGTACCGTTACAAGTGCGAAACTGCTATGTTGTGATATTCTCGTTAAAGCGCATGCAAGCATCGTGAAACCTTAAAGAACGATGTCATTTAGCGAGATACAGCGTTCTGTACTGCAATAAGTTGGTGAAAAACTGTGAGGTTATGCAAATATCCTAATTGTGAACGAAACAGTGTAATAGAGCGTTTTTTAATACAAGTGCGAATGTTAGGTTAGGTTAAGATATGAACCGTCGTAAAACCGCATTAAACAATGTCACTTAGTGAGATGCAGTGTTTTTCACCATTACAAGTCGGGAACTGCGATATCTAATGTGAAAGCGCTTGCAAAAGTCGTTAGGCTAGGTTAGGTTAGGTTAGGTTAGGTTACGTTAGGTTAGGTTAGGTTAGGTTTGGTTAGGTTAGGTTAGGTTAGGTTAGGGTATGTTAGGTAAGGTTTGGTTAGGTTAGGTTAGGTTAGGTTGGTTTAGGTAAGGTTAGGTTAGGTTAAGATATGAACCGCGCTGAAACCGCATTAAACATGTCACTTAGTGAGATGCTGTGTTTTTCACCATTACAAGTCGGGAACTGCGATATCTAATGTGAAAGCGCATGAAACCGTCGTAATCTTGTAGAAAACATTGTAAAGTAGCGAATAAAACGTTTTCTAACGATAGAAGTGCGAAGGTTCGGTTAGTTTTAGCTAGGTAGCGTCGTGAAACCACCAAAAACGATGTCATCTAACGAGATAGTGTTGTTTTATTGCGAGTACGAAACTGCGATAGGTGAAATATTGGGAAAGCACGCAAAATGGCATGAACTAGCCAGATACTGCGTCTTGTGCCGTTACAAGTGCGAAACTGCTATATTGTGATATTCTCGTTAAAGCGCATGCAAGCATCGTGAAACCTTAAAGAACAATGTCATTTAGCGAGATACAGCGTTCTGTACTGCAATAATTGGTGAAAAACTGTGAGGTTATGCAAATATCGTAATTGTGAACGAAACAGTGTAATAGAGCGTTTTTCAATACAAGTACGAATGTTAGGTTAGGTTAAGATATGAACCGTCGTAAAACCGCATTAATCAATGTCACTTAGTGAGATGCAGTGTTTTTCATCATTACAAGTCGGGAACTGCGATATCTAATGTGAAAGCGCTTGCAAACGTCGTTAGGTTAGGTTAGGTTAGCTTAGGTTAGGTTAGGTTAGGTTAGGTTAGGTTAGGTTTGGTTAGGTTAGGTTAGGTTAGGTTAGGGTGTGTTAGGTAAGGTTTGGTTAGGTTAGGTTAGGTTAGGTTGGTTTAGATAAGGTTAGGTTAGGTTAAGATATGAACCGCGCTAAAACCGCATTAAACAATGTCACTTAGTGAGATGCTGTGTTTTTCACCATTACAAGTCGGGAACTGCGATATCTAATGTGAAAGCGCATGAAACCGTCGTAATCTTGTAGAAAACATTGTAAAGTAGCGAATAAAACGTTTTCTAACGATAGAAGTGCGAAGGTTCGGTTAGTTTGAGTTATGTTAGTTTAAGCTAGGTAGCGTCGTGAAACCACCACAAACGACGTCATCTAACGAGATAGTGTTGTTTTAATGCGAGTACGAAACTGCGATAGGTAAAATGTTGTGAAAGCACACAAAACGGCATGAACAAGCCAAATACTGCGTGTTGTACCGTTAAAAGTGCGAAACTGCTATGTTGTGACATTCTCGGTAAAGGCATGCAAGTATCGTGAAACCTTAAATAACGATGTCATTTAGCGAGATACAGCGTTCTGTACTGTAATAAGTTGGTGAGAAACTGTGAGGTCAAGCAACTATCGTAATTGTGAACGAAACAGTGTAATTGAGCGTCTTTAGATACAAGTGCGAATGTTAGGTTAGGTTGACATATCAACCGTCGTAAAACCGCATTAAACAATGTCACTTAGTGAGATGTAGTGTTTTTCAACATTACAAGTCGGGAACTACGATATCTAATGTGAAAGCGCATGAAACCGTCGTAATCTTGTAGAAAACATTGTAAAGTTGCGAGTAAAACGTTTTCTAACGATAGAAGTGCGAAGGTTAGGTTAGGTTAGGTTAGTTTAAGCTAGGTAGCGTCGTGAAACTACCAAAAACGACGTCATCTAACGAGATAGTGTTGTTTTATTGCGAGTATTAAACTGCGATAGGTGAAATGTTGTGAATGCACACAAAACGGCATGAACAAGCCAAATACTGCGTGTTCTACCGTTACAAGTGCGAAACTGCTATATTGTGATATTCTCGTTAAAGCGCATGCAAGCATCGTGAAACCTTAAAGAACAATGTCATTTAGCGAGATACAGCGTTCTGTACTGCAATAAGTTGGTGAAAAACTGTGAGTTTATGCAAATATTGTAATTGTGAACGAAACAGTGTAATAGAGCGTTTTTCAATACAAGTACGAATGTTAGGTTAGGTTAAGATATGAACCGTCGTAAAACCGCATTAAACAATGTCACTTAGTGAGATGCAGCGTTTTTCACCATTACAAGTTTGGAACTGCGATATCTAATGTGAAAGCGCTTGCAAACGTCGTTAGGTTAGGTTAGGTTAGGTTACGTTAGGTTAGGTTTGGTTAGGTTAGGTTATGTTAGGTTAGGTTGGGTTAGGTTAGGTTAGGTTACGTTAGGTTAAGGTATGAACCGTCGTAAAACCGCAATAAACAATGTCACTTAGTGAGATGCAGTGTTTTTCACCTTTACAAGTCGGGAACTGCGATATCTAATGTGAAAGCGCTTGAAACCGTCGTAATGTTGTAGAAAGCAATGTAAAGTAGCGAGTAAAACGTTTTCTAACGATAGAAGTGCGAAGGTTATGTTAGGTTGAGTTATGTTAGTTTAAGCTAGGTAGCGTCGTGCAACCACCAAAAACGACGTCATCTAACGAGATAGTGTTGTTTTATTGCGAGTACGAAACTGCGATAGGTAAAATGTTGTGAAAGCACACAAAACGGCATGAACAAGCCAAATACTGCGTGTTGTACCGTTACAAGTGCGAAAGTGCTATGTTGTGACATTCTCGGTAAAGCGCATGCAAGTATCGTGAAACCTTAAAGAACGATGTCATTTAGCGAGATACAGCGTTCTGTACTGTAATAAGTTGGTGAGAAACTGTGAGGTCAAGCAAATATCGTAATTGTGAACGAAACAGTGTAATTGAGCGTCTTTAGATACAAGTGCGAATGTTAGGTTAGGTTGACATATCAACCGTCGTAAAACCGCATTAAACAATGTCACTTAGTGAGATATAGTGTTTTTCAACATTACAAGTCGGGAACTACGATATCTAATGTGAAAGCGCATGAAACCGTCGTAATCTTGTAGAAAACATTGTAAAGTGGCGAGTAAAACATTTTCTAACGATAGAAGTGCGAAGGTTATGTTAGGTTGAGTTATGTTAGTTTAAGCTAGGTAGCGTCGTGAAACTACCAAAAACGACGTCATCTAACGAGATAGTGTTGTTTTATAGCGAGTATTAAACTGCGATAGGTGAAATGTTGTGAAAGCACACAAAACGGCATGAACAAGCCAAATACTGCGTGTTGTACCGTTACAAGTGCGAAACTGCTATATTGTGATATTCTCGTTAAAGCGCATGCAAGCATCGTGAAACCTTAAAGAACAATGTCATTTAGCGAGATACAGCGTTCTGTACTGCAATAAGTTGGTGAAAAACTGTGAGGTTATGCAAATATCGTAATTGTGAACAAAACAGTGTAATAGAGCGTTTTTAGATACAAGTGCGAATGTTAGGTTAGGTTAAGATATGAACCGTCGTAAAACCGCATTAAACAATGTCAATTACTGAGATGCTGTGTTTTTCACCATTAAAAGTGGGGAACTGCGATATTTAATGTGAAAGCGCTTGCAACCGTCGTTAGGTTAGGTTAGGTTAGGTTAGGTTAGGTTAGGTTAGGTTAGGTTAGGTTAGGTTAGATTAGGTAAGGTTGGGTTGAGTTGGGTTAGGTTAGGTCAGGTTAGGTTAGGTTGGGTTAGGTCAGGTTAGGTTAGGTTAGGTTAGGTTACGTTAGGTTAGGTTAGGTTAGGTAAGGATAATTTGGTTAGGTTAGGTAAGGTTAGGTTAGGTTAGGTTAGGTTGGGTTGGGTTGGGTTGGGTTGGGTTAGGTTGGGTTAGGTTAGGTTAGGTTACGTTAGGTTAGGTTAGGTTAGGTTACGTTAGGTTATGTTAGGTTAGGTTAGGTTACGTTAGGTTAGGTTAGGTCAGGTAAGGTTAGGTTACGTTAGAATAGGTTAGGTTAGGTTATGTTAGGTTAGGTTAAGTTAGGTTAGGTTAGGTTAGGTTAGGTTAGGTTGGGTTGGGTTGGGTTGGGTTGGGTTAGGTTAGGTTAGGTTAGGTTAGGTTGGGTTAGTTTAGGTTAGGTTAGGTTAGGTTAGGTTGGGTTGGGTTGGGTTAGGTTAGGTTAGGTTAGGTAAGGTTAGGTTAGGTTAGGTTAGGTTAGGTTAAGGTATGAACCGTCGTAAAACCGCATTAAACAATGTCACTTAGTGAGATGCAGTGTTTTTCACCTTTACAAGTTGGGAACTGTGATATCTAATGTGAAAGCGCTTGCAAACGTCGTTAGGTTAGGTTAGGTTAGGTTAGGTTACGTTATGTTAGGTTTGGTTAGGTTAGGTTAGGTTAGGTTACGTTAGGTTAAGGTATGAACCGTCGTAAAACCGCAATAAACAATGTCACTTAGTGAGATGCAGTGTTTTTCACCTTTACAAGTTGGGAACTGCGATATCTAATGTGAAAGCGCTTGAAACCGTCGTAATGTTGTAGAAAGCAATGTAAAGTAGCGAGTAAAACGTTTTCTAACGATAGAAGTGCGAAGGTTATGTTAGGTTGAGTTATGTTAGTTTAAGCTAGGTAGCGTCGTGAAACCACCAAAAACGACGTCATCTAACGAGATAGTGTTGTTTTATTGCGAGTACAAAACTGCGATAGGTAAAATGTTGTGAAAGCACACAAAACGGCATGAACAAGCCAAATACTGCGTGTTGTACCGTTACAAGTGCGAAACTGCTATGTTGTGACATTCTCGGTAAAGCGCATGCAAGTATCGTGAAACCTTAAAGAACGATGTCATTTAGCGAGATACAGCGTTCTGTACTGTAATAAGTTGGTGAGAAACTGTGAGGTCAAGCAAATATCGTAATTGTGAACGAAACAGTGTAATTGAGCGTCTTTAGATACAAGTGCGAATGTTAGGTTAGGTTGACATATCAACCGTCGTAAAACCGCATTAAACAATGTCACTTAGTGAGATGTAGTGTTTTTCAACATTACAAGTCGGGAACTACGATATCTAATGTGAAAGCGCATGAAACCGTCGTAATCTTGTAGAAAACATTGTAAAGTGGCGAGTAAAACGTTTTTTAACGATAGAAGTGCGAAGGTTAGGTTAGGTTAGTTTAAGCTAGGTAGCGTCGTGAAACTACCAAAAACTACGTCATCTAACGAGATAGTGTTGTTTTATAGCGAGTATTAAACTGCGATAGGTGAAATGTTGTGAAAGCACACAAAACGGCATGAACAAGCCAAATACTGCGTGTTCTACCGTTACAAGTGCGAAACTGCTATATTGTGATATTCTCGTTAAAGCGCATGCAAGCATCGTGAAACCTTAAAGAACAATGTCATTTAGCGAGATACAGCGTTCTGTACTGCAATAAGTTGGTGAAAAACTATGAGGTTATGCAAATATCGTAATTGTTAACACAACAGTGTAATAGAGCGTTTTTAGATACAAGTGCGAATGTTAGGTTAGGTTAAGATATGAACCGTCGTAAAACCGCATTAAACAATGTCAATTACTGAGATGCAGTGTTTTTCACCATTAAAAGTGGGGAACTGCGATATTTAATGTGAAAGCGCTTGCAACCGTCGTTAGGTTAGGTTAGGTTAGGTTAGGTTAGGTTAGGTTTGGTTAGGTTAGGTTAGGTTAGGTTAGGTTCGATTAGGTTAGGTTGGGTTGAGTTGGGTTAGGTTAGGTTAGGTTAGGTTGGGTTAGGTTAGGTTAGGTTACGTTAGGTTAGGTTAGGTTACGTTAGGTTAGGTTAGGTTAGGTTACGTTAGGTTAGGTTAGGTTAGGTAAGGATAATTTGGTTAGGTTAGGTAAGGTTAGGTTAGGTTAGGTTAGGTTGGGTTGGGTGTTGTTGGGTTGGGTTGGGTTGGGTTAGGTTGGGTTAGGTTAGGTTACGTTAGCTTAGGTTAGGTTAGGTTACGTTAGGTTATGTTAGGTTAGGTTAGGTTACGTTAGGTTAGGTTAGGTCAGGTAAGGTTAGGTTACGTTAGAATAGGTTAGGTTAGGTTACGTTAGGTTAGGTTAAGTTAGGTTAGGTTAGGTTTGGTTAGGTTAGGTTGGGTTGGGTTGGGTTAGGTTGGGTTAGGTTAGGTTAGGTTAGGTTGGGTTAGGTTAGTTTAGGTTAGGTTAGGTTAGGTTTGGTTGGGTTGGGTTGGGTTAGGTTAGGTTAGGTTAGGTTAGGTAAGGTTAGGTTAGGTTAGGTTAGGTTAAGGTATGAACCGTCGTAAAACCGCATTAAACAATGTCACTTAGTGAGATGCAGTGTTTTTCACCTTTACAAGTTTGGAACTGTGATATCTAATGTGAAAGCGCTTGAAACCGTCGTAATGTTGTAGAAAGCAATGTAAAGTAGCGAGTAAAACGTTTTCTAACGATAGAAGTGCGAAGGTCATGTTAGGTTGAGTTATGTTAGTTTAAGCTAGGTAGCGTCGTGAAACTACCAAAAACAACGTCATCTAACGAGATAGTGTTGTTTTATTGCGAGTACGAAACTGCGATAGGTGAAATGTTGTGAAAGCACACAAAACGGCATGAACAAGCCAAATACTGCGTGTTGTACCGTTACAAGTGCGAAACTGCTATGTTGTGATATTCTCGTTAAAGCGCATGCAAGCATCGTGAAACCTTAAAGAACGATGTCATTTAGCGAGATACAGCGTTCTGTACTGCAATAAGTTGGTGAAAAACTGTGAGGTTATGCAAATATCCTAATTGTGAACGAAACAGTGTAATAGAGCGTTTTTTAATACAAGTGCGAATGTTAGGTTAGGTTAAGATATGAACCGTCGTAAAACCGCATTAAACAATGTCACTTAGTGAGATGCAGTGTTTTTCACCATTACAAGTCGGGAACTGCGATATCTAATGTGAAAGCGCTTGCAAAAGTCGTTAGGCTAGGTTAGGTTAGGTTAGGTTAGGTTACGTTAGGTTAGGTTAGGTTAGGTTTGGTTAGGTTAGGTTAGGTTAGGTTAGGGTATGTTAGGTAAGGTTTGGTTAGGTTAGGTTAGGTTAGGTTGGTTTAGGTAAGGTTAGGTTAGGTTAAGATATGAACCGCGCTGAAACCGCATTAAACATGTCACTTAGTGAGATGCTGTGTTTTTCACCATTACAAGTCGGGAACTGCGATATCTAATGTGAAAGCGCATGAAACCGTCGTAATCTTGTAGAAAACATTGTAAAGTAGCGAATAAAACGTTTTCTAACGATAGAAGTGCGAAGGTTCGGTTAGTTTTAGCTAGGTAGCGTCGTGAAACCACCAAAAACGATGTCATCTAACGAGATAGTGTTGTTTTATTGCGAGTACGAAACTGCGATAGGTGAAATATTGGGAAAGCACGCAAAATGGCATGAACTAGCCAGATACTGCGTCTTGTGCCGTTACAAGTGCGAAACTGCTATATTGTGATATTCTCGTTAAAGCGCATGCAAGCATCGTGAAACCTTAAAGAACAATGTCATTTAGCGAGATACAGCGTTCTGTACTGCAATAATTGGTGAAAAACTGTGAGGTTATGCAAATATCGTAATTGTGAACGAAACAGTGTAATAGAGCGTTTTTCAATACAAGTACGAATGTTAGGTTAGGTTAAGATATGAACCGTCGTAAAACCGCATTAATCAATGTCACTTAGTGAGATGCAGTGTTTTTCATCATTACAAGTCGGGAACTGCGATATCTAATGTGAAAGCGCTTGCAAACGTCGTTAGGTTAGGTTAGGTTAGCTTAGGTTAGGTTAGGTTAGGTTAGGTTAGGTTAGGTTTGGTTAGGTTAGGTTAGGTTAGGTTAGGGTGTGTTAGGTAAGGTTTGGTTAGGTTAGGTTAGGTTAGGTTGGTTTAGATAAGGTTAGGTTAGGTTAAGATATGAACCGCGCTAAAACCGCATTAAACAATGTCACTTAGTGAGATGCTGTGTTTTTCACCATTACAAGTCGGGAACTGCGATATCTAATGTGAAAGCGCATGAAACCGTCGTAATCTTGTAGAAAACATTGTAAAGTAGCGAATAAAACGTTTTCTAACGATAGAAGTGCGAAGGTTCGGTTAGTTTGAGTTATGTTAGTTTAAGCTAGGTAGCGTCGTGAAACCACCACAAACGACGTCATCTAACGAGATAGTGTTGTTTTAATGCGAGTACGAAACTGCGATAGGTAAAATGTTGTGAAAGCACACAAAACGGCATGAACAAGCCAAATACTGCGTGTTGTACCGTTAAAAGTGCGAAACTGCTATGTTGTGACATTCTCGGTAAAGGCATGCAAGTATCGTGAAACCTTAAATAACGATGTCATTTAGCGAGATACAGCGTTCTGTACTGTAATAAGTTGGTGAGAAACTGTGAGGTCAAGCAACTATCGTAATTGTGAACGAAACAGTGTAATTGAGCGTCTTTAGATACAAGTGCGAATGTTAGGTTAGGTTGACATATCAACCGTCGTAAAACCGCATTAAACAATGTCACTTAGTGAGATGTAGTGTTTTTCAACATTACAAGTCGGGAACTACGATATCTAATGTGAAAGCGCATGAAACCGTCGTAATCTTGTAGAAAACATTGTAAAGTTGCGAGTAAAACGTTTTCTAACGATAGAAGTGCGAAGGTTAGGTTAGGTTAGGTTAGTTTAAGCTAGGTAGCGTCGTGAAACTACCAAAAACGACGTCATCTAACGAGATAGTGTTGTTTTATTGCGAGTATTAAACTGCGATAGGTGAAATGTTGTGAATGCACACAAAACGGCATGAACAAGCCAAATACTGCGTGTTCTACCGTTACAAGTGCGAAACTGCTATATTGTGATATTCTCGTTAAAGCGCATGCAAGCATCGTGAAACCTTAAAGAACAATGTCATTTAGCGAGATACAGCGTTCTGTACTGCAATAAGTTGGTGAAAAACTGTGAGTTTATGCAAATATTGTAATTGTGAACGAAACAGTGTAATAGAGCGTTTTTCAATACAAGTACGAATGTTAGGTTAGGTTAAGATATGAACCGTCGTAAAACCGCATTAAACAATGTCACTTAGTGAGATGCAGCGTTTTTCACCATTACAAGTTTGGAACTGCGATATCTAATGTGAAAGCGCTTGCAAACGTCGTTAGGTTAGGTTAGGTTAGGTTACGTTAGGTTAGGTTTGGTTAGGTTAGGTTATGTTAGGTTAGGTTGGGTTAGGTTAGGTTAGGTTACGTTAGGTTAAGGTATGAACCGTCGTAAAACCGCAATAAACAATGTCACTTAGTGAGATGCAGTGTTTTTCACCTTTACAAGTCGGGAACTGCGATATCTAATGTGAAAGCGCTTGAAACCGTCGTAATGTTGTAGAAAGCAATGTAAAGTAGCGAGTAAAACGTTTTCTAACGATAGAAGTGCGAAGGTTATGTTAGGTTGAGTTATGTTAGTTTAAGCTAGGTAGCGTCGTGCAACCACCAAAAACGACGTCATCTAACGAGATAGTGTTGTTTTATTGCGAGTACGAAACTGCGATAGGTAAAATGTTGTGAAAGCACACAAAACGGCATGAACAAGCCAAATACTGCGTGTTGTACCGTTACAAGTGCGAAAGTGCTATGTTGTGACATTCTCGGTAAAGCGCATGCAAGTATCGTGAAACCTTAAAGAACGATGTCATTTAGCGAGATACAGCGTTCTGTACTGTAATAAGTTGGTGAGAAACTGTGAGGTCAAGCAAATATCGTAATTGTGAACGAAACAGTGTAATTGAGCGTCTTTAGATACAAGTGCGAATGTTAGGTTAGGTTGACATATCAACCGTCGTAAAACCGCATTAAACAATGTCACTTAGTGAGATATAGTGTTTTTCAACATTACAAGTCGGGAACTACGATATCTAATGTGAAAGCGCATGAAACCGTCGTAATCTTGTAGAAAACATTGTAAAGTGGCGAGTAAAACATTTTCTAACGATAGAAGTGCGAAGGTTATGTTAGGTTGAGTTATGTTAGTTTAAGCTAGGTAGCGTCGTGAAACTACCAAAAACGACGTCATCTAACGAGATAGTGTTGTTTTATAGCGAGTATTAAACTGCGATAGGTGAAATGTTGTGAAAGCACACAAAACGGCATGAACAAGCCAAATACTGCGTGTTGTACCGTTACAAGTGCGAAACTGCTATATTGTGATATTCTCGTTAAAGCGCATGCAAGCATCGTGAAACCTTAAAGAACAATGTCATTTAGCGAGATACAGCGTTCTGTACTGCAATAAGTTGGTGAAAAACTGTGAGGTTATGCAAATATCGTAATTGTGAACAAAACAGTGTAATAGAGCGTTTTTAGATACAAGTGCGAATGTTAGGTTAGGTTAAGATATGAACCGTCGTAAAACCGCATTAAACAATGTCAATTACTGAGATGCTGTGTTTTTCACCATTAAAAGTGGGGAACTGCGATATTTAATGTGAAAGCGCTTGCAACCGTCGTTAGGTTAGGTTAGGTTAGGTTAGGTTAGGTTAGGTTAGGTTAGGTTAGGTTAGGTTAGATTAGGTAAGGTTGGGTTGAGTTGGGTTAGGTTAGGTCAGGTTAGGTTAGGTTGGGTTAGGTCAGGTTAGGTTAGGTTAGGTTAGGTTACGTTAGGTTAGGTTAGGTTAGGTAAGGATAATTTGGTTAGGTTAGGTAAGGTTAGGTTAGGTTAGGTTAGGTTGGGTTGGGTTGGGTTGGGTTGGGTTAGGTTGGGTTAGGTTAGGTTAGGTTACGTTAGGTTAGGTTAGGTTAGGTTACGTTAGGTTATGTTAGGTTAGGTTAGGTTACGTTAGGTTAGGTTAGGTCAGGTAAGGTTAGGTTACGTTAGAATAGGTTAGGTTAGGTTATGTTAGGTTAGGTTAAGTTAGGTTAGGTTAGGTTAGGTTAGGTTAGGTTGGGTTGGGTTGGGTTGGGTTGGGTTAGGTTAGGTTAGGTTAGGTTAGGTTGGGTTAGTTTAGGTTAGGTTAGGTTAGGTTAGGTTGGGTTGGGTTGGGTTAGGTTAGGTTAGGTTAGGTAAGGTTAGGTTAGGTTAGGTTAGGTTAGGTTAAGGTATGAACCGTCGTAAAACCGCATTAAACAATGTCACTTAGTGAGATGCAGTGTTTTTCACCTTTACAAGTTGGGAACTGTGATATCTAATGTGAAAGCGCTTGCAAACGTCGTTAGGTTAGGTTAGGTTAGGTTAGGTTACGTTATGTTAGGTTTGGTTAGGTTAGGTTAGGTTAGGTTACGTTAGGTTAAGGTATGAACCGTCGTAAAACCGCAATAAACAATGTCACTTAGTGAGATGCAGTGTTTTTCACCTTTACAAGTTGGGAACTGCGATATCTAATGTGAAAGCGCTTGAAACCGTCGTAATGTTGTAGAAAGCAATGTAAAGTAGCGAGTAAAACGTTTTCTAACGATAGAAGTGCGAAGGTTATGTTAGGTTGAGTTATGTTAGTTTAAGCTAGGTAGCGTCGTGAAACCACCAAAAACGACGTCATCTAACGAGATAGTGTTGTTTTATTGCGAGTACAAAACTGCGATAGGTAAAATGTTGTGAAAGCACACAAAACGGCATGAACAAGCCAAATACTGCGTGTTGTACCGTTACAAGTGCGAAACTGCTATGTTGTGACATTCTCGGTAAAGCGCATGCAAGTATCGTGAAACCTTAAAGAACGATGTCATTTAGCGAGATACAGCGTTCTGTACTGTAATAAGTTGGTGAGAAACTGTGAGGTCAAGCAAATATCGTAATTGTGAACGAAACAGTGTAATTGAGCGTCTTTAGATACAAGTGCGAATGTTAGGTTAGGTTGACATATCAACCGTCGTAAAACCGCATTAAACAATGTCACTTAGTGAGATGTAGTGTTTTTCAACATTACAAGTCGGGAACTACGATATCTAATGTGAAAGCGCATGAAACCGTCGTAATCTTGTAGAAAACATTGTAAAGTGGCGAGTAAAACGTTTTTTAACGATAGAAGTGCGAAGGTTAGGTTAGGTTAGTTTAAGCTAGGTAGCGTCGTGAAACTACCAAAAACTACGTCATCTAACGAGATAGTGTTGTTTTATAGCGAGTATTAAACTGCGATAGGTGAAATGTTGTGAAAGCACACAAAACGGCATGAACAAGCCAAATACTGCGTGTTCTACCGTTACAAGTGCGAAACTGCTATATTGTGATATTCTCGTTAAAGCGCATGCAAGCATCGTGAAACCTTAAAGAACAATGTCATTTAGCGAGATACAGCGTTCTGTACTGCAATAAGTTGGTGAAAAACTGTGAGGTTATGCAAATATCGTAATTGTTAACACAACAGTGTAATAGAGCGTTTTTAGATACAAGTGCGAATGTTAGGTTAGGTTAAGATATGAACCGTCGTAAAACCGCATTAAACAATGTCAATTACTGAGATGCAGTGTTTTTCACCATTAAAAGTGGGGAACTGCGATATTTAATGTGAAAGCGCTTGCAACCGTCGTTAGGTTAGGTTAGGTTAGGTTAGGTTAGGTTAGGTTCGATTAGGTTAGGTTGGGTTGAGTTGGGTTAGGTTAGGTTAGGTTAGGTTAGGTTGGGTTAGGTTAGGTTAGGTTAGGTTACGTTAGGTTAGGTTAGGTTACGTTAGGTTAGGTTAGGTTAGGTTACGTTAGGTTAGGTTAGGTTAGGTAAGGATAATTTGGTTAGGTTAGGTAAGGTTAGGTTAGGTTAGGTTAGGTTGGGTTGGGTGTTGTTGGGTTGGGTTGGGTTGGGTTAGGTTGGGTTAGGTTAGGTTACGTTAGCTTAGGTTAGGTTAGGTTACGTTAGGTTATGTTAGGTTAGGTTAGGTTACGTTAGGTTAGGTTAGGTCAGGTAAGGTTAGGTTACGTTAGAATAGGTTAGGTTAGGTTACGTTAGGTTAGGTTAAGTTAGGTTAGGTTAGGTTTGGTTAGGTTAGGTTAGGTTAGCTTAGGTTAGGTTGGGTTGGGTTGGGTTAGGTTGGGTTAGGTTAGGTTAGGTTAGGTTGGGTTAGGTTAGTTTAGGTTAGGTTAGGTTAGGTTAGGTTGGGTTGGGTTGGGTTAGGTTAGGTTAGGTTAGGTTAGGTAAGGTTAGGTTAGGTTAGGTTAGGTTAGGTTAGGTTAAGGTATGAACCGTCGTAAAACCGCATTAAACAATGTCACTTAGTGAGATGCAGTGTTTTTCACCTTTACAAGTTGGGAACTGTGATATCTAATGTGAAAGCGCTTGAAACCGTCGTAATGTTGTAGAAAGCAATGTAAAGTAGCGAGTAAAACGTTTTCTAACGATAGAAGTGCGAAGGTCATGTTAGGTTGAGTTATGTTAGTTTAAGCTAGGTAGCGTCGTGAAACTACCAAAAACAACGTCATCTAACGAGATAGTGTTGTTTTATTGCGAGTACGAAACTGCGATAGGTGAAATGTTGTGAAAGCACACAAAACGGCATGAACAAGCCAAATACTGCGTGTTGTACCGTTACAAGTGCGAAACTGCTATGTTGTGATATTCTCGTTAAAGCGCATGCAAGCATCGTGAAACCTTAAAGAACGATGTCATTTAGCGAGATACAGCGTTCTGTACTGCAATAAGTTGGTGAAAAACTGTGAGGTTATGCAAATATCCTAATTGTGAACGAAACAGTGTAATAGAGCGTTTTTTAATACAAGTGCGAATGTTAGGTTAGGTTAAGATATGAACCGTCGTAAAACCGCATTAAACAATGTCACTTAGTGAGATGCAGTGTTTTTCACCATTACAAGTCGGGAACTGCGATATCTAATGTGAAAGCGCTTGCAAACGTCGTTAGGTTAGGTTAGGTTAGGTTAGGTTAGGTTACGTTAGGTTAGGTTAGGTTAGGTTAGGTTTGGTTAGGTTAGGTTAGGTTAGGTTAGGTTAGGTTAGGTTAGGTTAGGGTATGTTAGGTAAGGTTTGGTTAGGTTAGGTTAGGTTAGGTTGGTTTAGGTAAGGTTAGGTTAGGTTAAGATATGAACCGCGCTGAAACCGCATTAAACATGTCACTTAGTGAGATGCTGTGTTTTTCACCATTACAAGTCGGGAACTGCGATATCTAATGTGAAAGCGCATGAAACCGTCGTAATCTTGTAGAAAACATTGTAAAGTAGCGAATAAAACGTTTTCTAACGATAGAAGTGCGAAGGTTCGGTTAGTTTTAGCTAGGTAGCGTCGTGAAACCACCAAAAACGATGTCATCTAACGAGATAGTGTTGTTTTATTGCGAGTACGAAACTGCGATAGGTGAAATGTTGTGAAAGCACACAAAACGGCATGAACAAGCCAAATACTGCGTGTTGTACCGTTACAAGTGCGAAACTGCTATGTTGTGATATTCTCGTTAAAGCGCATGCAAGCATCGTGAAACCTTAAAGAACGATGTCATTTAGCGAGATACAGCGTTCTGTACTGCAATAAGTTGGTGAAAAACTGTGAGGTTATGCAAATATCGTAATTGTGAACGAAACAGTGTAATAGAGCGTTTTTCAATACAAGTACGAATGTTAGGTTAGGTTAAGATATGAACCGTCGTAAAACCGCATTAAACAATGTCACTTAGTGAGATGCAGTGTTTTTCAACATTACAAGTTGGGAACTGCGATATCTAATGTGAAAGCGCTTGCAAACGTCGTTAGGTTAGGTTAGGTTAGGTTAGGTTAGGTTACGTTAGGTTAGGTTTGGTTAGGTTAGGTTAGGTTAGGTTATGTTAGGTTAGGTTGGGTTAGGTTAGGTTAGGTTACGTTAGGTTAAGGTATGAACCGTCGTAAAACCGCAATAAACAATGTCACTTAGTGAGATGCAGTGTTTTTCACCTTTACAAGTTGGGAACTGCGATATCTAATGTGAAAGCGCTTGAAACCGTCGTAATGTTGTAGAAAGCAATGTAAAGTAGCGAGTAAAACGTTTTCTAACGATAGAAGTGCGAAGGTTATGTTAGGTTGAGTTATGTTAGTTTAAGCTAGGTAGCGTCGTGAAACCACCAAAAACGACGTCATCTAACGAGATAGTGTTGTTTTATTGCGAGTACGAAACTGCGATAGGTAAAATGTTGTGAAAGCACACAAAACGGCATGAACAAGCCAAATACTGCGTGTTCTACCGTTACAAGTGCGAAACTGCTATATTGTATTGTGATATTCTCGTTAAAGCGCATGCAAGCATCGTGAAACCTTAAAGAACAATGTCATTTAGCGAGATACAGCGTTCTGTACTGCAATAAGTTGGTGAAAAACTGTGAGGTTATGCAAATATCGTAATTGTGAACAAAACAGTGTAATAGAGCGTTTTTAGATACAAGTGCGAATGTTAGGTTAGGTTAAGATATGAACCGTCGTAAAACCGCATTAAACAATGTCAATTACTGAGATGCAGTGTTTTTCACCATTAAAAGTGGGGAACTGCGATATTTAATGTGAAAGCGCTTGCAACCGTCGTTAGGTTAGGCTAGGTTAGGTTAGGTTAGGTTAGGTTAGGTTAGGTTAGGTTTGGTTAGGTTAGGTTAGGTTAGGTTAGATTAGGTTAGGTTGGGTTGAGTTGGGTTAGGTTAGGTTAGGTTAGGTTAGGTTGGGTTAGGTTACATTAGGTTAGGTTAGGTTACGTTAGGTTAGGTTAGGTTAGGTTACGTTAGGTTATGTTAGGTTAGGTTAGGTTACGTTAGGTTAGGTTAGGTCAGGTAAGGTTAGGTTACGTTAGAATAGGTTAGGTTAGGTTACGTTAGGTTAGGTTAAGTTAGGTTAGGTTAGGTTTGGTTAGGTTAGGTTAGGTTAGCTTAGGTTAGGTTAGGTTGGGTTGGGTTGGGTTGGGTTAGGTTGGGTTGGGTTGGGTTAGGTTAGGTTAGGTTAGGTAAGGTTAGGTTAGGTTAGGTTAAGGTATGAACCGTCGTAAAACCGCATTAAACAATGTCACTTAGTGAGATGCAGTGTTTTTCACCTTTACAAGTTGGGAACTGTGATATCTAATGTGAAAGCGCTTGAAACCGTCGTAATGTGGTAGAAAGCAATGTAAAGTAGCGAGTAAAACGTTTTCTAACGATAGAAGTGCGAAGGTCATGTTAGGTTGAGTTATGTTAGTTTAAGCTAGGTAGCGTCGTGAAACTACCAAAAACAACGTCATCTAACGAGATAGTGTTGTTTTATTGCGAGTACGAAACTGCGATAGGTGAAATGTTGTGAAAGCACACAAAACGGCATGAACAAGCCAAATACTGCGTGTTGTACCGTTACAAGTGCGAAACTGCTATGTTGTGATATTCTCGTTAAAGCGCATGCAAGCATCGTGAAACCTTAAAGAACGATGTCATTTAGCGAGATACAGCGTTCTGTACTGCAATAAGTTGGTGAAAAACTGTGAGGTTATGAAAATATCCTAATTGTGAACGAAACAGTGTAATAGAGCGTTTTTTATTACAAGTGCGAATGTTAGGTTAGGTTAAGATATGAACCGTCGTAAAACCGCATTAAACAATGTCACTTAGTGAGATGCAGTGTTTTTCACCATTACAAGTCGGGAACTGCGATATCTAATGTGAAAGCGCTTGCAAACGTCGTTAGGTTAGGTTAGGTTAGGTTAGGTTAGGTTAGGTTACGTTAGGTTAGGTTAGGTTAGGTTTGGTTAGGTTAGGTTAGGTTAGGTTAGGTTAGGGTATGTTAGGTAAGGTTTGGTTAGGTTAGGTTAGGTTAGGTTGGTTTAGGTAAGGTTAGGTTAGGTTAAGATATGAACCGCGCTAAAATCGCATTAAACAATGTCACTTAGTGAGATGCTGTGTTTTTCACCATTACAAGTCGGGAACTGCGATATCTAATGTGAAAGCGCATGAAACCGTCGTAATCTTGTAGAAAACATTGTAAAGTAGCGACTAAAACGTTTTCTAACGATAGAAGTGCGAAGGTTCGGTTAGTTTGAGCTAGGTAGCGTCGTGAAACCACCAAAAACGATGTCATCTAAGGAGATAGTGTTGTTTTATTGCGAGTACGAAACTGCGATAGGTGAAATATTGGGATAGCACACAAAATGGCATGAACTAGCCAGATACTGCGTCTTGTGCCGTTACAAGTGCGAAACTGCTTTATTGTGATATTCTCGTTAAAGCGCATGCAAGTATCGTGAAACCTTAAAGAACGATGTCATTTAGCGAGATACAGCGTTCTGTACTGTAATAAGTTGGTGAGAAACTGTGAGGTCAAGCAAATATCGTAATTGTGAACGAAACAGTGTAATAGAGCGTTTTTTAATACAAGTGCGAATGTTAGGTTAGGTTGAGATATCAACCGTCGTAAAACCGCATTAAACAATGTCACTTAGTGAGATGCAGTTTTTCACCATTACAAGTTGGGAACTGCGATATCTAATGTGAAAGCGCTTGCAAACGTCGTTAGGTTAGGTTAGGTTAGGTTAGGTTAGGTTACGTTAGGTTAGGTTTGGTTAGGTTAGGTTAGGTTAGGTTATGTTAGGTTAGGTTGGGTTAGGTTAGGTTAGGTTACGTTAGGTTAAGGTATGAACCGTCGTAAAACCGCAATAAACAATGTCACTTAGTGAGATGCAGTGTTTTTCACCTTTACAAGTTGGGAACTGCGATATCTAATGTGAAAGCGCTTGAAACCGTCGTAATGTTGTAAAAGCAATGTAAAGTAGCGAGTAAAACGTTTTCTAACGATAGAAGTGCGAAGGTTATGTTAGGTTGAGTTATGTTAGTTTAAGCTAGGTAGCGTCGTGAAACCACCAAAAACGACGTCATCTAACGAGATAGTGTTGTTTTATTGCGAGTACGAAACTGCGATAGGTAAAATGTTGTGAAAGCACACAAAACGGCATGAACAAGCCAAATACTGCGTGTTGTACCGTTACAAGTGCGAAACTGCTATGTTGTGACATTCTCGGTAAAGCGCATGCAAGTATCGTGAAACCTTAAAGAACGATGTCATTTAGCGAGATACAGCGTTCTGTACTGTAATAAGTTGGTGAGAAACTGTGAGGTCAAGCAAATATCGTAATTGTGAACGAAACAGTGTAATTGAGCGTCTTTAGATACAAGTGCGAATGTTAGGTTAGGTTGACATATCAACCGTCGTAAAACCGCATTAAACAATGTCACTTATTGAGATGTAGTGTTTTTCAACATTACAAGTCGGGAACTACGATATCTAATGTGAAAGCGCATGAAACCGTCGTGATCTTGTAGAAAACATTGTAAAGTGGCGAGTAAAACGTTTTTTAACGATAGAAGTGCGAAGGTTAGGTTAGGTTAGGTTAGTTTAAGCTAGGTAGCGTCGTGAAACTACCAAAAACTACGTCATCTTACGAGATAGTGTTGTTTTATAGCGAGTATTAAACTGCGATAGGTGAAATGTTGTGAAAGCACACAAAACGGCATGAACAAGCCAAATACTGCGTGTTCTACCGTTACAAGTGCGAAACTGCTATATTGTGATATTCTCGTTAAAACGTATGCAAGCATCGTGAAACCTTAAAGAACAATGTCATTTAGCGAGATACAGCGTTCTGTACTGCAATAAGTTGGTGAAAAACTGTGAGGTTATGCAAATATCGTAATTGTTAACACAACAGTGTAATAGAGCGTTTTTAGATACAAGTGCGAATGTTAGGTTAGGTTAAGATATGAACCGTCGTAAAACCGCATTAAACAATGTCAATTACTGAGATGCAGTGTTTTTCACCATTAAAAGTGGGGAACTGCGATATCTAATGTGAAAGCGCATGAAACCGTCGTAATCTTGTAGAAAACTTTGTAAAGTTGCGAGTAAAACGTTTTCTAACGATAGAAGTGCGAAGGTTAGCTTGAGTTATGTTAGTTTAAGCTAGGTAGCGTCGTGAAACCACCAAAAACGACGTCATCTAACGAGATAGTGTTGTTTTATTGCGAGTACGAAACTGCGATAGGTAAAATGTTGTGAAAGCACACAAAACGGCATGAACAAGCCAAATACTGCGTGTTGTACCGTCACAAGTGCGAAACTGCTATGTTGTGACATTCTCGGTAAAGCGCATGCAAGTATCGTGAAACATTAAAGAACGATGTCATTTAGCGAGATACAGCGTTCTGTACTGTAATAAGTTGGTGAGAAACTGTGAGGTCAAGCAAATATCGTAATTGTGAACGAAACAGTGTAATTGAGCGTCTTTAGATACAAATGCGAATGTTAGGTTAGGTTGACATATCAACCGTCGTAAAACCGCATTAAACAATGTCACTTAGTGAGATGTAGTGTTTTTCAACATTACAAGTCGGGAACTACGATATCTAATGTGAAAGCGCATGAAACCGTCGTAATCTTGTAGAAAACATTGTAAAGTGGCGAGTAAAACGTTTTTTAACGATAGAAGTGCGAAGGTTAGGTTAGGTTAGGTTAGTTTAAGCTAGGTAGCGTCGTGAAACTACCAAAAACTACGTCATCTAACGAGATAGTGTTGTTTTATAGCGAGTAATAAACTGCGATAGGTGAAATGTGAAAGCACACAAAACGGCATGAACAAGCCAAATACTGCGTGTTCTACCGTTACAAGTGCGAAACTGCTATATTGTGATATTCTCGTTAAAGCGCATGCAAGCATCGTGAAACCTTAAAGAACAATGTCATTTAGCGAGATACAGCGTTCTGTACTGCAATAAGTTGGTGAAAAACTGTGAGGTTATGCAAATATCGTAATTGTGAACGAAACAGTGTAATAGAGCGTTTTTCAATACAAGTACGAATGTTAGGTTAGGTTAAGATATGAACCGTCGTAAAACCGCATTAAACAATGTCACTTAGTGAGATGCAGTGTTTTTCACCTTTACAAGTTGGGAACTGCGATATCTAATGTGAAAGCGCTTGAAACCGTCGTAATGTTGTAGAAAGCAATGTAAAGTAGCGAGTAAAACGTTTTCTAACGATAGAAGTGCGAAGGTTATGTTAGGTTGAGTTATGTTAGTTTAAGCTAGGTAGCGTCGTGAAACCACCAAAAACGACGTCATCTAACGAGATAGTGTTGTTTTATTGCGAGTACGAAACTGCGATAGGTAAAATGTTGTGAAAGCACACAAAACGGCATGAACAAGCCAAATACTGCGTGTTGTACCGTTACAAGTGCGAAACTGCTATGTTGTGACATTCTCGGTAAAGCGCATGCAAGTATCGTGAAACCTTAAAGAACGATGTCATTTAGCGAGATACAGCGTTCTGTACTGTAATAAGTTGGTGAGAAACTGTGAGGTCAAGCAAATATCGTAATTGTGAACGAAACAGTGTAATTGAGCGTCTTTAGATACAAGTGCGAATGTTAGGTTAGGTTGACATATCAACCGTCGTAAAACCGCATTAAACAATGTCACTTAGTGAGATGTAGTGTTTTTCAACATTACAAGTCGGGAACTACGATATCTAATGTGAAAGCGCATGAAACCGTCGTAATCTTGTAGAAAACATTGTAAAGTGGCGAGTAAAACGTTTTTTAACGATAGAAGTGCGAAGGTTAGGTTAGGTTAGGTTAGTTTAAGCTAGGTAGCGTCGTGAAACTACCAAAAACTACGTCATCTAACGAGATAGTGTTGTTTTATAGCGAGTATTAAACTGCGATAGGTGAAATGTGAAAGCACACAAAACGGCATGAACAAGCCAAATACTGCGTGTTCTACCGTTACAAGTGCGAAACTGCTATATTGTGATATTCTCGTTAAAGCGCATGCAAGCATCGTGAAACCTTAAAGGACAATGTCATTTAGCGAGATACAGCGTTCTGTACTGCAATGAGTTGGTGAAAAACTGTGAGGTTATGCAAATATCGCAATTGTTAACACAACAGTGTAATAGAGCGTTTTTAGATACAAGTGCGAATGTTAGGTTAGGTTAAGATATGAACCGTCGTAAAACCGCATTAAACAATGTCAATTACTGAGATGCAGTGTTTTTCACCTTTAAAAGTCGGGAACTGCGATATTTAATGTGAAAGCGCTTGCAACTGTCGTTAGGTTAGGTTAGGTTAGGTTAGGTTTGATTAGGTTAGGTTGGGTTGAGTTGGGTTAGGTTAGGTTAGGTTAGGTTAGGTTGGGTTAGGTTAGGTTAGGTTACGTTAGGTTAGGTTAGGTTACGTTAGGTTAGGTTAGGTTAGGTTACGTTAGGTTAGGTTAGGTTAGGTTAGGTAAGGATAATTTGGTTAGGTTAGGTAAGGTTAGGTTAGGTTAGGTTAGGTTGGGTTGGGTGTTGTTGGGTTGGGTTGGGTTGGGTTAGGTTGGGTTAGGTTAGGTTACGTTAGCTTAGGTTAGGTTAGGTTACGTTAGGTTATGTTAGGTTAGGTTAGGTTACGTTAGGTTAGGTTAGGTCAGGTAAGGTTAGGTTACGTTAGAATAGGTTAGGTTAGGTTACGTTAGGTTAGGTTAAGTTAGGTTAGGTTAGGTTTGGTTAGGTTAGGTTAGGTTAGCTTAGGTTAGGTTGGGTTGGGTTGGGTTAGGTTGGGTTAGGTTAGGTTAGGTTAGGTTGGGTTAGGTTAGTTTAGGTTAGGTTAGGTTAGGTTAGGTTGGGTTGGGTTGGGTTAGGTTAGGTTAGGTTAGGTTAGGTAAGGTTAGGTTAGGTTAGGTTAGGTTAAGGTATGAACCGTCGTAACACCGCATTAAACAATGTCACTTAGTGAGATGCAGTGTTTTTCACCTTTACAAGTTGGGAACTGTGATATCTAATGTGAAAGCGCTTGAAACCGTCGTAATGTTGTAGAAAGCAATGTAAAGTAGCGAGTAAAACGTTTTCTAACGATAGAAGTGCGAAGGTCATGTTAGGTTGAGTTATGTTAGTTTAAGCTAGGTAGCGTCGTGAAACTACCAAAAACAACGTCATCTAACGAGATAGTGTTGTTTTATTGCGAGTACGAAACTGCGATAGGTGAAATGTTGTGAAAGCACACAAAACGGCATGAACAAGCCAAATACTGCGTGTTGTACCGTTACAAGTGCGAAACTGCTATGTTGTGATATTCTCGTTAAAGCGCATGCAAGCATCGTGAAACCTTAAAGAACGATGTCATTTAGCGAGATACAGCGTTCTGTACTGCAATAAGTTGGTGAAAAACTGTGAGGTTATGCAAATATCCTAATTGTGAACGAAACAGTGTAATAGAGCGTTTTTTAATAGAAGTGCGAATGTTAGGTTAGGTTAAGATATGAACCGTCGTAAAACCGCATTAAACAATGTCACTTAGTGAGATGCAGTGTTTTTCACCATTACAAGTCGGGAACTGCGATATCTAATGTGAAAGCGCTTGCAAACGTCGTTAGGTTAGGTTAGGTTAGGTTAGGTTAGGTTAGGTTACGTTAGGTTAGGTTAGGTTAGGTTTGGTTAGGTTAGGTTAGGTTAGGTTAGGTTAGGGTATGTTAGGTAAGGTTTGGTTAGGTTAGGTTAGGTTAGGTTGGTTTAGGTAAGGTTAGGTTAGGTTAAGATATGAACCGCGCTGAAACCGCATTAAACATGTCACTTAGTGAGATGCTGTGTTTTTCACCATTACAAGTCGGGAACTGCGATATCTAATGTGAAAGCGCATGAAACCGTCGTAATCTTGTAGAAAACATTGTAAAGTAGCGAATAAAACGTTTTCTAACGATAGAAGTGCGAAGGTTCGGTTAGTTTTAGCTAGGTAGCGTCGTGAAACCACCAAAAACGATGTCATCTAACGAGATAGTGTTGTTTTATTGCGAGTACGAAACTGCGATAGGTGAAATATTGGGAAAGCACGCAAAATGGCATGAACTAGCCAGATACTGCGTCTTGTGCCGTTACAAGTGCGAAACTGCTATATTGTGATATTCTCGTTAAAGCGCATGCAAGCATCGTGAAACCTTAAAGAACAATGTCATTTAGCGAGATACAGCGTTCTGTACTGCAATAAGTTGGTGAAAAACTGTGAGGTTATGCAAATATCGTAATTGTGAACGAAACAGTGTAATAGAGCGTTTTTCAATACAAGTACGAATGTTAGGTTAGGTTAAGATATGAACCGTCGTAAAACCGCATTAAACAATGTCACTTAGTGAGATGCAGTGTTTTTCAACATTACAAGTTGGGAACTGCGATATCTAATGTGAAAGCGCTTGCAAACGTCGTTAGGTTAGGTTAGGTTAGGTTAGGTTAGGTTACGTTAGGTTAGGTTTGGTTAGGTTAGGTTAGGTTAGGTTATGTTAGGTTAGGTTGGGTTAGGTTAGGTTAGGTTACGTTAGGTTAAGGTATGAACCGTCGTAAAACCGCAATAAACAATGTCACTTAGTGAGATGCAGTGTTTTTCACCTTTACAAGTTGGGAACTGCGATATCTAATGTGAAAGCGCTTGAAACCGTCGTAATGTTGTAGAAAGCAATGTAAAGTAGCGAGTAAAACGTTTTCTAACGATAGAAGTGCGAAGGTTATGTTAGGTTGAGTTATGTTAGCTTAAGCTAGGTAGCGTCGTGAAACCACCAAAGACGACGTCATCTAACGAGATAGTGTTGTTTTATTGCGAGTACGAAACTGCGATAGGTAAAATGTTGTGAAAGCACACAAAACGGCATGAACAAGCCAAATACTGCGTGTTGTACCGTTACAAGTGCGAAACTGCTATGTTGTGACATTCTCGGTAAAGCGCATGCAAGTATCGTGAAACCTTAAAGAACGATGTCATTTAGCGAGATACAGCGTTCTGTACTGTAATAAGTTGGTGAGAAACTGTGAGGTCAAGCAAATATCGTAATTGTGAACGAAACAGTGTAATTGAGCGTCTTTAGATACAAGTGCGAATGTTAGGTTAGGTTGACATATGAACCGTCGTAAAACCGCATTAAACAATGTCACTTAGTGAGATGTAGTGTTTTTCAACATTACAAGTCGGGAACTACGATATCTAATGTGAAAGCGCATGAAACCGTCGTAATCTTGTAGAAAACATTGTAAAGTGGCGAGTAAAACGTTTTCTAACGATAGAAGTGCGAAGGTTAGGTTAGGTTAGGTTAGTTTAGGCTAGGTAGCGTCGTGAAACTACCAAAAACGACGTCATCTAACGAGATAGTGTTGTTTTATAGCGAGTATTAAACTGCGATAGGTGAAATGTTGTGAAAGCACACAAAACGGCATGAACAAGCCAAATACTGCGTGTTCTACCGTTACAAGTGCGAAACTGCTATATTGTATTGTGATATTCTCGTTAAAGCGCATGCAAGCATCGTGAAACCTTAAAGAACAATGTCATTTAGCGAGATACAGCGTTCTGTACTGCAATAAGTTGGTGAAAAACTGTGAGGTTATGCAAATATCGTAATTGTGAACAAAACAGTGTAATAGAGCGTTTTTAGATACAAGTGCGAATGTTAGGTTAGGTTAAGATATGAACCGTCGTAAAACCGCATTAAACAATGTCAATTACTGAGATGCAGTGTTTTTCACCTTTAAAAGTGGGGAACTGCGATATTTAATGTGAAAGCGCTTGCAACCGTCGTTAGGTTAGGCTAGGTTAGGTTAGGTTAGGTTAGGTTAGGTTAGGTTAGGTTTGGTTAGGTTAGGTTAGGTTAGGTTAGATTAGGTTAGGTTGGGTTGAGTTGGGTTAGGTTAGGTTAGGTTAGGTTAGGTTGGGTTAGGTTAGGTTAGGTTACGTTAGGTTAGGTTAGGTTACGTTAGGTTAGGTTAGGTTAGGTTACGTTAGGTTATGTTAGGTTAGGTTAGGTTACGTTAGGTTAGGTTAGGTCAGGTAAGGTTAGGTTACGTTAGAATAGGTTAGGTTAGGTTACGTTAGGTTAGGTTAAGTTAGGTTAGGTTAGGTTTGGTTAGGTTAGGTTAGGTTAGCTTAGGTTAGGTTAGGTTGGGTTGGGTTGGGTTAGGTTGGGTTGGGTTGGGTTAGGTTAGGTTAGGTTAGGTAAGGTTAGGTTAGGTTAGGTTAGGTTAAGGTATGAACCCTCGTAAAACCGCATTAAACAATGTCATTTAGTGAGATGCAGTGTTTTTCACCTTTACAAGTTGGGAACTGTGATATCTAATGTGAAAGCGCTTGAAACCGTCGTAATGTGGTAGAAAGCAATGTAAAGTAGCGAGTAAAACGTTTTCTAACGATAGAAGTGCGAAGGTCATGTTAGGTTGAGTTATGTTAGTTTAAGCTAGGTAGCGTCGTGAAACTACCAAAAACAACGTCATCTAACGAGATTGTTGTTTTATTGCGAGTACGAAACTGCGATAGGTGAAATGTTGTGAAAGCACACAAAACGGCATGAACAAGCCAAATACTGCGTGTTGTACCGTTACAAGTGCGAAACTGCTATGTTGTGATATTCTCGTTAAAGCGCATGCAAGCATCGTGAAACCTTAAAGAACGATGTAATTTAGCGAGATACCGCGTTCTGTACTGCAATAAGTTGGTGAAAAACTGTGAGGTTATGCAAATATCCTAATTGTGAACGAAACAGTGTAATAGAGCGTTTTTTATTACAAGTGCGAATGTTAGGTTAGGTTAAGATATGAACCGTCGTAAAACCGCATTAAACAATGTCACTTAGTGAGATGCAGTGTTTTTCACCATTACAAGTCGGGAACTGCGATATCTAATGTGAAAGCGCTTGCAAACGTCGTTAGGTTAGGTTAGGTTAGGTTAGGTTAGGTTACGTTAGGTTAGGTTAGGTTAGGTTTGGTTAGGTTAGGTTAGGTTAGGTTAGGTTAGGTTAGGTTAGGTTAGGGTATGTTAGGTAAGGTTTGGTTAGGTTAGGTTAGGTTAGGTTGGTTTAGGTAAGGTTAGGTTAGGTTAAGATATGAACCGCGCTAAAACCGCATTAAAAAATGTCACTTAGTGAGATGCTGTGTTTTTCACCATTACAAGTCGGGAACTGCGATATCTAATGTGAAAGCGCATGAAACCGTCGTAATCTTGTAGAAAACATTGTAAAGTAGCGACTAAAACGTTTTCTAACGATAGAAGTGCGAAGGTTCGGTTAGTTTGAGCTAGGTAGCGTCGTGAAACCACCAAAAACGATGTCATCTAACGAGATAGTGTTGTTTTATTGCGAGTACGAAACTGCGATAGGTGAAATATTGGGAAAGCACACAAAATGGCATGAACTAGCCAGATACTGCGTCTTGTGCCGTTACAAGTGCGAAACTGCTTTATTGTGATATTCTCGTTAAAGCGCATGCAAGTATCGTGAAACCTTAAAGAACGATGTCATTTAGCGAGATACAGCGTTCTGTACTGTAATAAGTTGGTGAGAAACTGTGAGGTCAAGCAAATATCGTAATTGTGAACGAAACAGTGTAATTCAGCGTATTTAGATACAAGTGCGAATGTTAGGTTAGGTTGAGATATCAACCGTCGTAAAACCGCATTAAACAATGTCACTTAGTGAGATGTAGTGTTTTTCAACATTACAAGTCGGGAACTACGATATCTAACGTGAAAGCGCATGAAACCGTCGTAATCTTGTAGAAAACTTTGTAAAGTTGCGAGTAAAACGTTTTCTAACGATAGAAGTGCGAAGGTTAGCTTGAGTTATGTTAGTTTAAGCTATGTAGCGTCGTGAAACTACCAAAAACGACGTCATCTAACGAGATAGTGTTGTTTTATTGCGAGTATTAAACTGCGATAGGTGAAATGTTGTGAATGCACACAAAACGGCATGAACAAGCCAAATACTGCGTGTTCTACCGTTACAAGTGCGAAACTGCTATATTGTGATATTCTCGTTAAAGCGCATGCAAGCATCGTGAAACCTTAAAGAACAATGTCATTTAGCGAGATACAGCGTTCTGTACTGCAATAAGTTGGTGAAAAACTGTGAGGTTATGCAAATATCGTAATTGTGAACGAAACAGTGTAATAGAGCGTTTTTCAATACAAGTACGAATGTTAGGTTAGGTTAAGATATGAACCGTCGTAAAACCGCATTAAACAATGTCACTTAGTGAGATGCAGTTTTTCACCATTACAAGTTGGGAACTGCGATATCTAATGTGAAAGCGCTTGCAAACGTCGTTAGGTTAAGTTAGGTTAGGTTAGGTTAGGTTACGTTAGGTTAGGTTTGGTTAGGTTAGGTTAGGTTAGGTTATGTTAGGTTAGGTTGGGTTAGGTTAGGTTAGGTTACGTTAGGTTAAGGTATGAACCGTCGTAAAACCGCAATAAACAATGTCACTTAAGGAGATGCAGTGTTTTTCACCTTTACAAGTTGGGAACTGCGATATGTAATGTGAAAGCGCTTGAAACCGTCGTAATGTTGTAAAAGCAATGTAAAGTAGCGAGTAAAACGTTTTCTAACGATAGAAGTGCGAAGGTTATGTTAGGTTGAGTTATGTTAGTTTAAGCTAGGTAGCGTCGTGAAACCACCAAAAACGACGTCATCTAACGAGATAGTGTTGTTTTATTGCGAGTACGAAACTGCGATAGGTAAAATGTTGTGAAAGCACACAAAACGGCATGAACAAGCCAAATACTGCGTGTTGTACCGTTACAAGTGCGAAACTGCTATGTTGTGACATTCTCGGTAAAGCGCATGCAAGTATCGTGAAACCTTAAAGAACGATGTCATTTAGCGAGATACAGCGTTCTGTACTGTAATAAGTTGGTGAGAAACTGTGAGGTCAAGCAAATATCGTAATTGTGAACGAAACAGTGTAATTGAGCGTCTTTAGATACAAGTGCGAATGTTAGGTTAGGTTGACATATGAACCGTCGTAAAACCGCATTAAACAATGTCACTTAGTGAGATGTAGTGTTTTTCAACATTACAAGTCGGGAACTACGATATCTAATGTGAAAGCGCATGAAACCGTCGTAATCTTGTAGAAAACATTGTAAAGTGGCGAGTAAAACGTTTTCTAACGATAGAAGTGCGAAGGTTAGGTTAGGTTAGGTTAGTTTAGGCTAGGTAGCGTCGTGAAACTACCAAAAACGACGTCATCTAACGAGATAGTGTTGTTTTATAGCGAGTATTAAACTGCGATAGGTGAAATGTTGTGAAAGCACACAAAACGGCATGAACAAGCCAAATACTGCGTGTTCTACCGTTACAAGTGCGAAACTGCTATATTGTATTGTGATATTCTCGTTAAAGCGCATGCAAGCATCGTGAAACCTTAAAGAACAATGTCATTTAGCGAGATACAGCGTTCTGTACTGCAATAAGTTGGTGAAAAACTGTGAGGTTATGCAAATATCGTAATTGTGAACAAAACAGTGTAATAGAGCGTTTTTAGATACAAGTGCGAATGTTAGGTTAGGTTAAGATATGAACCGTCGTAAAACCGCATTAAACAATGTCAATTACTGAGATGCAGTGTTTTTCACCATTAAAAGTGGGGAACTGCGATATTTAATGTGAAAGCGCTTGCAACTGTCGTTAGGTTAGGTTAGGTTAGGTTAGGTTAGGTTTGGTTAGGTTAGGTTAGGTTAGGTTAGGTTCGATTAGGTTAGGTTGGGTTGAGTTGGGTTAGGTTAGGTTAGGTTAGGTTAGGTTGGGTTAGGTCAGGTTAGGTTAGGTTAGGTTAGGTTACGTTAGGTTAGGTTAGGTTAGGTTTCGTTAGGTTAGGTTAGGTTAGGTAAGGATAATTTGGTTAGGTTAGGTAAGGTTAGGTTAGGTTAGGTTAGGTTGGGTTGGGTGTTGTTGGGTTGGGTTGGGTTGGGTTAGGTTGGGTTAGGTTAGGTTAGGTTACGTTAGGTTAGGTTAGGTTAGGTTACGTTAGGTTATGTTAGGTTAGGTTAGGTTACGTTAGGTTAGGTTAGGTCAGGTAAGGTTGGGTTACGTTAGAATAGGTTAGGTTAGGTTACGTTAGGTTAGGTTAAGTTAGGTTAGGTTAGGTTGGGTTGGGTTGGGTTGGGTTAGGTTGGGTTAGGTTAGGTTAGGTTAGGTTAGGTTGGGTTAGGTTAGTTTAGGTTAGGTTAGGTTAGGTTGGGTTGGGTTGGGTTAGGTTAGGTTAGGTTAGGTAAGGTTAGGTTAGGTTAGGTTAGGTTAGGTTAGATTAGGTTAGGTTGGGTTGAGTTGGGTTAGGTTAGGTTGGGTTAGGTTAGGTTAGGTTACGTTAGGTTAGGTTAGGTTACGTTAGGTTAGGTTAGGTTAGGTTACGTTAGGTTATGTTAGGTTAGGTTAGGTTACGTTAGGTTAGGTTAGGTCAGGTAAGGTTAGGTTACGTTAGAATAGGTTAGGTTAGGTTACGTTAGGTTAGGTTAAGTTAGGTTAGGTTAGGTTTGGTTAGGTTAGGTTAGGTTAGCTTAGGTTAGGTTAGGTTGGGTTGGGTTGGGTTAGGTTGGGTTGGGTTGGGTTAGGTTAGGTTAGGTTAGGTAAGGTTAGGTTAGGTTAGGTTAGGTTAGGTTAAGGTATGAACCGTCGTAAAACCGCATTAAACAATGTCACTTAGTGAGATGCAGTGTTTTTCACCTTTACAAGTTGGGAACTGTGATATCTAATGTGAAAGCGCTTGAAACCGTCGTAATGTGGTAGAAAGCAATATAAAGTAGCGAGTAAAACGTTTTCTAACGATAGAAGTGCGAAGGTCATGTTAGGTTGAGTTATGTTAGTTTAAGCTAGGTAGCATCGTGAAACTACCAAAAACAACGTCATCTAACGAGATAGTGTTGTTTTATTGCGAGTACGAAACTGCGATAGGTGAAATGTTGTGAAAGCACACAAAACGGCATGAACAAGCCAAATACTGCGTGTTGTACCGTTACAAGTGCGAAACTGCTATGTTGTGATATTCTCGTTAAAGCGCATGCAAGCATCGTGAAACCTTAAAGAACGATGTCATTTAGCGAGATACAGCGTTCTGTACTGCAATAAGTTGGTGAAAAACTGTGAGGTTATGCAAATATCCTAATTGTGAACGAAACAGTGTAATAGAGCGTTTTTGATTACAAGTGCGAATGTTAGGTTAGGTTAAGATATGAACCGTCGTAAAACCGCATTAAACAATGTCACTCAGTGAGATGCAGTGTTTTTCACCATTACAAGTCGGGAACTGCGATATCTAATGTGAAAGCGCTTGCAAACGTCGTTAGGTTAGGTTAGGTTAGGTTAGGTTAGGTTACGTTAGGTTGGGTTAGGTTAGGTTTGGTTAGGTTAGGTTAGGTTAGGTTAGGTTGGGTTAGGTTAGGTTAGGTTACGTTAGGTTAAGGTATGAACCGTCGTAAAACCGCAATAAACAATGTCACTTAGGGAGATGCAGTGTTTTTCACCTTTACAAGTTGGGAACTGCGATATGTAATGTGAAAGCGCTTGAAACCGTCGTAATGTTGTAAAAGCAATGTAAAGTAGCGAGTAAAACGTTTTCTAACGATAGAAGTGCGAAGGTTATGTTAGGTTGAGTTATGTTAGTTTAAGCTAGGTAGCGTCGTGAAACCACCAAAAACGACGTCATCTAACGAGATAGTGTTGTTTTATTGCGAGTACGAAACTGCGATAGGTAAAATGTTGTGAAAGCACACAAAACGGCATGAACAAGCCAAATACTGCGTGTTGTACCGTTACAAGTGCGAAACTGCTATGTTGTGACATTCTCGGTAAAGCGCATGCAAGTATCGTGAAACCTTAAAGAACGATGTCATTTAGCGAGATACAGCGTTCTGTACTGTAATAAGTTGGTGAGAAACTGTGAGGTCAAGCAAATATCGTAATTGTGAACGAAACAGTGTAATTGAGCGTCTTTAGATACAAGTGCGAATGTTAGGTTAGGTTGACATATCAACCGTCGTAAAACCGCATTAAACAATGTCACTTAGTGAGATGTAGTGTTTTTCAACATTACAAGTCGGGAACTACGATATGTAATGTGAAAGCGCATGAAAGCGTCGTAATCTTGTAGAAAACATTGTAAAGTGGCGAGTAAAACGTTTTTTAACGATAGAAGTTCGAAGGTTAGCTTAGGTTAGGTTAGTTTAAGCTAGGTAGCGTCGTGAAACTACCAAAAACTACGTCATCTAACGAGATAGTGTTGTTTTATAGCGAGTATTAAACTGCGATAGGTGAAATGTTGTGAAAGCACACAAAACGGCATGAACAAGCCAAATACTGCGTGTTCTACCGTTACAAGTGCGAAACTGCTATATTGTGATATTCTCGTTAAAGCGCATGCAAGCATCGTGAAACCTTAAAGAACAATGTCATTTAGCGAGATACAGCGTTCTGTACTGCAATAAGTTGGTGAAAAACTATGAGGTTATGCAAATATCGTAATTGTTAACACAACAGTGTAATAGAGCGTTTTTAGATACAAGTGCGAATGTTAGGTTAGGTTAAGATATGAACCGTCGTAAAACCGCATTAAACAATGTCAATTACTGAGATGCAGTGTTTTTCACCATTAAAAGTGGGGAACTGCGATATTTAATGTGAAAGCGCTTGCAACCGTCGTTAGGTTAGGTTAGGTTAGGTTAGGTTAGGTTAGGTTTGGTTAGGTTAGGTTAGGTTAGGTTAGGTTCGATTAGGTTAGGTTGGGTTGAGTTGGGTTAGGTTAGGTTAGGTTAGGTTGGGTTAGGTTAGGTTAGGTTACGTTAGGTTAGGTTAGGTTACGTTAGGTTAGGTTAGGTTAGGTTACGTTAGGTTAGGTTAGGTTAGGTAAGGATAATTTGGTTAGGTTAGGTAAGGTTAGGTTAGGTTAGGTTAGGTTGGGTTGGGTGTTGTTGGGTTGGGTTGGGTTGGGTTAGGTTGGGTTAGGTTAGGTTACGTTAGCTTAGGTTAGGTTAGGTTACGTTAGGTTATGTTAGGTTAGGTTAGGTTACGTTAGGTTAGGTTAGGTCAGGTAAGGTTAGGTTACGTTAGAATAGGTTAGGTTAGGTTACGTTAGGTTAGGTTAAGTTAGGTTAGGTTAGGTTTGGTTAGGTTAGGTTGGGTTGGGTTGGGTTAGGTTGGGTTAGGTTAGGTTAGGTTAGGTTGGGTTAGGTTAGTTTAGGTTAGGTTAGGTTAGGTTAGGTTGGGTTGGGTTGGGTTGGGTTAGGTTAGGTTAGGTTAGGTTAGGTAAGGTTAGGTTAGGTTAGGTTAGGTTAAGGTATGAACCGTCGTAAAACCGCATTAAACAATGTCACTTAGTGAGATGCAGTGTTTTTCACCTTTACAAGTTTGGAACTGTGATATCTAATGTGAAAGCGCTTGAAACCGTCGTAATGTTGTAGAAAGCAATGTAAAGTAGCGAGTAAAACGTTTTCTAACGATAGAAGTGCGAAGGTCATGTTAGGTTGAGTTATGTTAGTTTAAGCTAGGTAGCGTCGTGAAACTACCAAAAACAACGTCATCTAACGAGATAGTGTTGTTTTATTGCGAGTACGAAACTGCGATAGGTGAAATGTTGTGAAAGCACACAAAACGGCATGAACAAGCCAAATACTGCGTGTTGTACCGTTACAAGTGCGAAACTGCTATGTTGTGATATTCTCGTTAAAGCGCATGCAAGCATCGTGAAACCTTAAAGAACGATGTCATTTAGCGAGATACAGCGTTCTGTACTGCAATAAGTTGGTGAAAAACTGTGAGGTTATGCAAATATCCTAATTGTGAACGAAACAGTGTAATAGAGCGTTTTTTAATACAAGTGCGAATGTTAGGTTAGGTTAAGATATGAACCGTCGTAAAACCGCATTAAACAATGTCACTTAGTGAGATGCAGTTTTTTTCACCATTACAAGTCGGGAACTGCGATATCTAATGTGAAAGCGCTTGCAAAAGTCGTTAGGCTAGGTTAGGTTAGGTTAGGTTAGGTTAGGTTAGGTTAGGTTTGGTTAGGTTAGGTTAGGTTAGGTTAGGGTATGTTAGGTAAGGTTTGGTTAGGTTAGGTTAGGTTAGGTTGGTTTAGGTAAGGTTAGGTTAGGTTAAGATATGAACCGCGCTGAAACCGCATTAAACATGTCACTTAGTGAGATGCTGTGTTTTTCACCATTACAAGTCGGGAACTGCGATATCTAATGTGAAAGCGCATGAAACCGTCGTAATCTTGTAGAAAACATTGTAAAGTAGCGAATAAAACGTTTTCTAACGATAGAAGTGCGAAGGTTCGGTTAGTTTTAGCTAGGTAGCGTCGTGAAACCACCAAAAACGATGTCATCTAACGAGATAGTGTTGTTTTATTGCGAGTACGAAACTGCGATAGGTGAAATATTGGGAAAGCACGCAAAATGGCATGAACTAGCCAGATACTGCGTCTTGTGCCGTTACAAGTGCGAAACTGCTATATTGTGATATTCTCGTTAAAGCGCATGCAAGCATCGTGAAACCTTAAAGAACAATGTCATTTAGCGAGATACAGCGTTCTGTACTGCAATAATTGGTGAAAAACTGTGAGGTTATGCAAATATCGTAATTGTGAACGAAACAGTGTAATAGAGCGTTTTTCAATACAAGTACGAATGTTAGGTTAGGTTAAGATATGAACCGTCGTAAAACCGCATTAAACAATGTCACTTAGTGAGATGCAGTGTTTTTCACCATTACAAGTTGGGAACTGCGATATCTAATGTGAAAGCGCTTGCAAACGTCGTTAGGTTAGGTTAGGTTAGGTTAGGTTACGTTAGGTTAGGTTTGGTTAGGTTAGGTTAGGTTAGGTTATGTTAGGTTAGGTTGGGTTAGGTTAGGTTAGGTTAAGTTACGTTAGGTTAGGTTGGGTTAGGTTAGGTTAGGTTAGGTTAGGTTAGGTTAGGTTACGTTAGGTTAGGTTAGGTTAGGTAAGGATAATTTGGTT
The DNA here is from genome assembly GCF_043290135.1 of Rhipicephalus microplus. Classification (NCBI taxonomy): domain Eukaryota; kingdom Metazoa; phylum Arthropoda; class Arachnida; order Ixodida; family Ixodidae; genus Rhipicephalus; species Rhipicephalus microplus. The sequence continues at coordinate 688,837 of NW_027464690.1, read as the reverse complement.
AGGTTAGGTAAGGTTAGGTTAGGTTAGGTTAGGTGTGGTTGGGTGTTGTTGGGTTGGGTTGGGTTGGGTTAGGTTGGGTTAGGTTAGGTTAGGTTACGTTAGGTTAGGTTAGGTTAGGTTACGTTAGGTTATGTTAGGTTAGGTTAGGTTACGTTAGGTTAGGTTAGGTCAGGTAAGGTTAGGTTACGTTAGAATAGGTTAGGTTAGGTTACGTTAGGTTAGGTTAAGTTAGGTTAGGTTAGGTTTGGTTAGGTTAGCTTAGGTTAGCTTAGGTTAGCTTAGGTTAGGTTAGGTTGGGTTGGGTTGGGTTAGGTTGGGTTAGGTTAGGTTAGGTTAGGTTAGGTTGGGTTAGGTTAGTTTAGGTTAGGTTAGGTTAGGTTAGGTTGGGTTGGGTTGGGTTAGGTTAGGTTAGGTTAGGTAAGGTTAGGTTAGGTTAGGTTAGGTTAGAATAAGGTATGAACCGTCGTAAAACTGCATTAAACAATGTCACTTAGTGAGATGCAGTGTTTTTCACCTTTACAAGTTGGGAACAGTGATATCTAATGTGAAAGCGCTTGAAACCGTCGTAATGTTGTAGAAAGCAATGTAAAGTAGCGAGTAAAACGTTTACTAACGATAGAAGTGCTAAGGTCATCTTAGGTTGAGTTATGTTAGTTTAAGCTAGGTAGCGTCGTGAAACTACCAAAAACAACGTCATCTAACGAGATAGTGTTGTTTTATTGCGAGTACGAAACTGCGATAGGTGAAATGTTTAGAAAGCACACAAAACGGCATGAACAAGCCAAATACTGCGTGTTGTACCGTTACAAGTGCGAAACTGCTATGTTGTGATATTCTCGTTAAAGCGCATGAAAGCATCGTGAAACCTTAAAGAACGATGTAATTTAGCGAGATACAGCGTTCTGTACTGCAATAAGTTGGTGAAAAACTGTGAGGTTATGCAAATATCCCAATTGTGAACGAAACAGTGTATTAGGAGCGTTTTTTAATACAAGTGCGAATGTTAGGTTAGGTTAAGATATGAACCGTCGTAAAACCGCATTAATCAATGTCACTTAGTGAGATGCAGTGTTTTTCATCATTACAAGTCGGGAACTGCGATATCTAATGTGAAAGCGCTTGCAAACGTCGTTAGGTTAGGTTAGGTTAGCTTAGGTTAGGTTAGGTTAGGTTAGGTTAGGTTAGGTTTGGTTAGGTTAGGTTAGGTTACGTTAGGTTAGGTTTGGTTAGGTTAGGTTATGTTAGGTTAGGTTGGGTTAGGTTAGGTTAGGTTACGTTAGGTTAAGGTATGAACCGTCGTAAAACCGCAATAAACAATGTCACTTAGTGAGATGCAGTGTTTTTCACCTTTACAAGTCGGGAACTGCGATATCTAATGTGAAAGCGCTTGAAACCGTCGTAATGTTGTAGAAAGCAATGTAAAGTAGCGAGTAAAACGTTTTCTAACGATAGAAGTGCGAAGGTTATGTTAGGTTGAGTTATGTTAGTTTAAGCTAGGTAGCGTCGTGAAACCACCAAAAACGACGTCATCTAACGAGATAGTGTTGTTTTATTGCGAGTACGAAACTGCGATAGGTAAAATGTTGTGAAAGCACACAAAACGGCATGAACAAGCCAAATACTGCGTGTTGTACCGTTACAAGTGCGAAAGTGCTATGTTGTGACATTCTCGGTAAAGCGCATGCAAGTATCGTGAAACCTTAAAGAACGATGTCATTTAGCGAGATACAGCGTTCTGTACTGTAATAAGTTGGTGAGAAACTGTGAGGTCAAGCAAATATCGTAATTGTGAACGAAACAGTGTAATTGAGCGTCTTTAGATACAAGTGCGAATGTTAGGTTAGGTTGACATATCAACCGTCGTAAAACCGCATTAAACAATGTCACTTAGTGAGATGTAGTGTTTTTCAACATTACAAGTCGGGAACTACGATATCTAATGTGAAAGCGCATGAAACCGTCGTAATCTTGTAGAAAACATTGTAAAGTGGCGAGTAAAACATTTTCTAACGATAGAAGTGCGAAGGTTATGTTAGGTTGAGTTATGTTAGTTTAAGCTAGGTAGCGTCGTGAAACTACCAAAAACGACGTCATCTAACGAGATAGTGTTGTTTTATAGCGAGTATTAAACTGCGATAGGTGAAATGTTGTGAAAGCACACAAAACGGCATGAACAAGCCAAATACTGCGTGTTGTACCGTTACAAGTGCGAAACTGCTATGTTGTGACATTCTCGGTAAAGCGCATGCAAGTATCGTTAAACCTTAAAGAACGATGTCATTTAGCGAGATACAGCGTTCTGTACTGTAATAAGTTGGTGAGAAACTGTGAGGTCAAGCAAATATCGTAATTGTGAACGAAACAGTGTAATTGAGCGTCTTTAGATACAAGTGCGAATGTTAGGTTAGGTTGACATATCAACCGTCGTAAAACCGCATTAAACAATGTCACTTAGTGAGATGTAGTGTTTTTCAACATTACAAGTCGGGAACTACGATATCTAATGTGAAAGCGCATGAAACCGTCGTAATCTTGTAGAAAACATTGTAAAGTGGCGAGTAAAACGTTTTTTAACGATAGAAGTGCGAAGGTTAGGTTAGGTTAGGTTAGTTTAAGCTAGGTAGCGTCGTGAAACTACCAAAAACGACGTCATCTAACGAGATAGTGTTGTTTTATAGCGAGTATTAAACTGCGATAGGTGAAACGTTGTGAATGCACACAAAACGGCATGAACAAGCCAAATACTGCGTGTTCTACTGTTACAAGTGCGAAACTGCTATATTGTGATATTCTCGTTAAAGCGCATGTAAGCATCGTGAAACCTTAAAGAACACTGTCATTTAGCGAGATACAGCGTTCTGTACTGCAATAAGTTGGTGAAAAACTGTGAGGTTATGCAAATATCGTAATTGTGAACGAAACAGTGTAATAGAGCGTTTTTCAATACAAGTACGAATGTTAGGTTAGGTTAAGATATGAACCGTCGTAAAACCGCATTAAACAATATCACTTAGTGAGATGCAGTGTTTTTCACCATTAAAAGTGGGGAACGGCGATATTTAATGTGAAAGCGCTTGCAACCGTCGTTAGGTTAGGTTAGGTTAGGTTAGGTTAGGTTAGGTTTGGTTAGGTTAGGTTAGGTTAGGTTAGGTTAGGTTAGATTAGGTTAGGTTGGGTTGAGTTGGGTTAGGTTAGGTTAGGTTAGGTTAGGTTGGGTTAGGTCAGGTTAGGTTAGGTTAGGTTAGGTTACGTTAGGTTAGGTTAGGTTAGGTTTCGTTAGGTTAGGTTAGGTTAGGTAAGGATAATTTGGTTAGGTTAGGTAAGGTTAGGTTAGGTTAGGTTAGGTTGGGTTGGGTGTTGTTGGGTTGGGTTGGGTTGGGTTAGGTTGGGTTAGGTTAGGTTAGGTTACGTTAGGTTAGGTTAGGTTAGGTTACGTTAGGTTATGTTAGGTTAGGTTAGGTTACGTTAGGTTAGGTTAGGTCAGGTAAGGTTGGGTTACGTTAGAATAGGTTAGGTTAGGTTACGTTAGGTTAGGTTAAGTTAGGTTAGGTTAGGTTGGGTTGGGTTGGGTTAGGTTGGGTTAGGTTAGGTTAGGTTAGGTTAGGTTGGGTTAGGTTAGTTTAGGTTAGGTTAGGTTAGGTTGGGTTGGGTTGGGTTAGGTTAGGTTAGGTTAGGTAAGGTTAGGTTAGGTTAGGTTAGGTTAGGTTAGGTTAGATTAGGTTAGGTTGGGTTGAGTTGGGTTAGGTTAGGTTGGGTTAGGTTAGGTTAGGTTACGTTAGGTTAGGTTAGGTTACGTTAGGTTAGGTTAGGTTAGGTTACGTTAGGTTATGTTAGGTTAGGTTAGGTTACGTTAGGTTAGGTTAGGTCAGGTAAGGTTAGGTTACGTTAGAATAGGTTAGGTTAGGTTACGTTAGGTTAGGTTAAGTTAGGTTAGGTTAGGTTTGGTTAGGTTAGGTTAGGTTAGCTTAGGTTAGGTTAGGTTGGGTTGGGTTGGGTTAGGTTGGGTTGGGTTGGGTTAGGTTAGGTTAGGTTAGGTAAGGTTAGGTTAGGTTAGGTTAGGTTAGGTTAAGGTATGAACCGTCGTAAAACCGCATTAAACAATGTCACTTAGTGAGATGCAGTGTTTTTCACCTTTACAAGTTGGGAACTGTGATATCTAATGTGAAAGCGCTTGAAACCGTCGTAATGTGGTAGAAAGCAATATAAAGTAGCGAGTAAAACGTTTTCTAACGATAGAAGTGCGAAGGTCATGTTAGGTTGAGTTATGTTAGTTTAAGCTAGGTAGCATCGTGAAACTACCAAAAACAACGTCATCTAACGAGATAGTGTTGTTTTATTGCGAGTACGAAACTGCGATAGGTGAAATGTTGTGAAAGCACACAAAACGGCATGAACAAGCCAAATACTGCGTGTTGTACCGTTACAAGTGCGAAACTGCTATGTTGTGATATTCTCGTTAAAGCGCATGCAAGCATCGTGAAACCTTAAAGAACGATGTCATTTAGCGAGATACAGCGTTCTGTACTGCAATAAGTTGGTGAAAAACTGTGAGGTTATGCAAATATCCTAATTGTGAACGAAACAGTGTAATAGAGCGTTTTTGATTACAAGTGCGAATGTTAGGTTAGGTTAAGATATGAACCGTCGTAAAACCGCATTAAACAATGTCACTCAGTGAGATGCAGTGTTTTTCACCATTACAAGTCGGGAACTGCGATATCTAATGTGAAAGCGCTTGCAAACGTCGTTAGGTTAGGTTAGGTTAGGTTAGGTTACGTTAGGTTGGGTTAGGTTAGGTTTGGTTAGGTTAGGTTAGGTTAGGTTAGGTTAGGTTAGGGTATGTTAGGTAAGGTTTGGTTAGGTTAGGTTAGGTTGGTTTAGGTAAGGTTAGGTTAGGTTAAGATATGAACCGCGCTAAAACCGCATTAAACAATGTCACTTAGTGAGATGCTGTGTTTTTCACCATTACAAGTCGGGATCTGCGATATCTAATGTGAAAGCGCATGAAACCGTCGTAATCTTGTAGAAAACATTGTAAAGTAGCGAATAAAACGTTTTCTAACGGTAGAAGTGCGAATGTTCGGTTAGTTTGAGCTAGGTAGCGTCGTGAAATCGCCAAAAACGATGTCATCTAACGAGATAGTGTTGTTTTATTGCGAGTACGAAACTGCGATAGGTGAAATATTGGGAAAGCACACAAAATGGCATGAACTAGCCAGATACTGCGTCTTGTGCCGTTACAAGTGCGAAACTGCTTTATTGTGATATTCTCGTTAAAGCGCATGCAAGTATCGTGAAACCTTAAAGAACGATGTCATTTAGCGAGATACAGCGTTCTGTACTGTAATAAGTTGGTGAGAAACTGTGAGGTCAAGCAAATATCGTAATTGTGAACGAAACAGTGTAATTGAGCGTATTTAGATACAAGTGCGAATGTTAGGTTAGGTTGAGATATCAACCGTCGTAAAACCGCATTAAACAATGTCACTTAGTGAGATGTAGTGTTTTTCAACATTACAAGTCGGGAACTACGATATCTAATGTGAAAGCGCATGAAACCGTCGTAATCTTGTAGAAAACATTGTAAAGTGGCGAGTAAAACGTTTTCTAACGATAGAAGTGCGAAGGTTAGCTTGAGTTATGTTAGTTTAAGCTATGTAGCGTCGTGAAACTACCAAAAACGACGTCATCTAACGAGATAGTGTTGTTTTATTGCGAGTATTAAACTGCGATAGGTGAAATGTTGTGAATGCACACAAAACGGCATGAACAAGCCAAATACTGCGTGTTCTACCGTTACAAGTGCGAAACTGCTATATTGTGATATTCTCGTTAAAGCGCATGCAAGCATCGTGAAACCTTAAAGAACAATGTCATTTAGCGAGATACAGCGTTCTGTACTGCAATAAGTTGGTGAAAAACTGTGAGGTTATGCAAATATCGTAATTGTGAACGAAACAGTGTAATAGAGCGTTTTTCAATACAAGTACGAATGTTAGGTTAGGTTAAGATATGAACCGTCGTAAAACCGCATTAAACAATGTCACTTAGTGAGATGCAGTGTTTTTCACCATTACAAGTTGGGAACTGCGATATCTAATGTGAAAGCGCTTGCAAACGTCGTTAGGTTAGGTTAGGTTAGGTTAGGTTAGATTTGGTTAGGTTAGGTTAGGTTAGGTTACGTTAGGTTAGGTTGGGTTAGGTTAGGTTAGGTTACGTTAGGTTAAGGTATGAACCGTCGTAAAACCGCAATAAACAATGTCACTTAGTGAGATGCAGTGTTTTTCACCTTTACAAGTTGGGAACTGCGATATCTAATGTGAAAGCGCTTGAAACCGTCGTAATGTTGTAGAAAGCAATGTAAAGTAGCGAGTAAAACGTTTTCTAACGATAGAAGTGCGAAGGTTATGTTAGGTTGAGTTATGTTAGTTTAAGCTAGGTAGCGTCGTGAAACCACCAAAAACGACGTCATCTAACGAGATAGTGTTGTTTTATTGCGAGTACGAAACTGCGATAGGTAAAATGTTGTGAAAGCACACAAAACGGCATGAACAAGCCAAATACTGCGTGTTGTACCGTTACAAGTGCGAAACTGCTATGTTGTGACATTCTCGGTAAAGCGCATGCAAGTATCGTTAAACCTTAAAGAACGATGTCATTTAGCGAGATACAGCGTTCTGTACTGTAATAAGTTGGTGAGAAACTGTGAGGTCAAGCAACTATCGTAATTGTGAACGAAACAGTGTAATTGAGCGTCTTTAGATACAAGTGCGAATGTTAGGTTAGGTTGACATATCAACCGTCGTAAAACCGCATTAAACAATGTCACTTAGTGAGATGTAGTGTTTTTCAACATTACAAGTCGGGAACTACGATATCTAATGTGAAAGCGCATGAAAGCGTCGTAATCTTGTAGAAAACATTGTAAAGTGGCGAGTAAAACGTTTTTTAACGATAGAAGTTCGAAGGTTAGCTTAGGTTAGGTTAGTTTAAGCTAGGTAGCGTCGTGAAACTACCAAAAACGACGTCATCTAACGAGATAGTGTTGTTTTATTGCGAGTATTAAACTGCGATAGGTGAAATGTTGTGAATGCACACAAAACGGCATGAACAAGCCAAATACTGCGTGTTCTACCGTTACAAGTGCGAAACTGCTATATTGTGATATTCTCGTTAAAGCGCATGCAAGCATCGTGAAACCTTAAAGAACAATGTCATTTAGCGAGATACAGCGTTCTGTACTGCAATAAGTTGGTGAAAAACTGTGAGTTTATGCAAATATTGTAATTGTGAACGAAACAGTGTAATAGAGCGTTTTTCAATACAAGTACGAATGTTAGGTTAGGTTAATATATGAACCGTCGTAAAACCGCATTAAACAATGTCAATTACTGAGATGCAGCGTTTTTCACCATTACAAGTTTGGAACTGCGATATCTAATGTGAAAGCGCTTGCAAACGTCGTTAGGTTAGGTTAGGTTAGGTTACGTTAGGTTAGGTTTGGTTAGGTTAGGTTATGTTAGGTTAGGTTGGGTTAGGTTAGGTTAGGTTACGTTAGGTTAAGGTATGAACCGTCGTAAAACCGCAATAAACAATGTCACTTAGTGAGATGCAGTGTTTTTCACCTTTACAAGTCGGGAACTGCGATATCTAATGTGAAAGCGCTTGAAACCGTCGTAATGTTGTAGAAAGCAATGTAAAGTAGCGAGTAAAACGTTTTCTAACGATAGAAGTGCGAAGGTTATGTTAGGTTGAGTTATGTTAGTTTAAGCTAGGTAGCGTCGTGAAACCACCAAAAACGACGTCATCTAACGAGATAGTGTTGTTTTATTGCGAGTACGAAACTGCGATAGGTGAAATATTGGGAAAGCACGCAAAATGGCATGAACTAGCCAGATACTGCGTCTTGTGCCGTTACAAGTGCGAAACTGCTATATTGTGATATTCTCGTTAAAGCGCATGCAAGCATCGTGAAACCTTAAAGAACAATGTCATTTAGCGAGATACAGCGTTCTGTACTGCAATAATTGGTGAAAAACTGTGAGGTTATGCAAATATCGTAATTGTGAACGAAACAGTGTAATAGAGCGTTTTTCAATACATGTACGAATGTTAGGTTAGGTTAAGATATGAACCGTCGTAAAACCGCATTAAACAATGTCACTTAGTGAGATGCAGTGTTTTTCACCATTACAAGTTGGGAACTGCGATATCTAATGTGAAAGCGCTTGCAAACGTCGTTAGGTTAGGTTAGGTTAGGTTAGGTTACGTTAGGTTAGGTTTGGTTAGGTTAGGTTAGGTTAGGTTATGTTAGGTTAGGTTGGGTTAGGTTAGGTTAGGTTAAGTTACGTTAGGTTAGGTTGGGTTAGGTTAGGTTAGGTTAGGTTAGGTTAGGTTAGGTTAGGTTAGGTTAGGTTAGGTTAGGTAAGGATAATTTGGTTAGGTTAGGTAAGGTTAGGTTAGGTTAGGTTAGGTGTGGTTGGGTGTTGTTGGGTTGGGTTGGGTTGGGTTAGGTTGGGTTAGGTTAGGTTAGGTTACGTTAGGTTAGGTTAGGTTAGGTTACGTTAGGTTATGTTAGGTTAGGTTAGGTTACGTTAGGTTAGGTTAGGTCAGGTAAGGTTAGGTTACGTTAGAATAGGTTAGGTTAGGTTACGTTAGGTTAGGTTAAGTTAGGTTAGGTTAGGTTTGGTTAGGTTAGCTTAGGTTAGCTTAGGTTAGGTTAGGTTGGGTTGGGTTGGGTTAGGTTGGGTTAGGTTAGGTTAGGTTAGGTTAGGTTGGGTTAGGTTAGTTTAGGTTAGGTTAGGTTAGGTTAGGTTGGGTTGGGTTGGGTTAGGTTAGGTTAGGTTAGGTAAGGTTAGGTTAGGTTAGGTTAGGTTAGGTTAAGGTATGAACCATCGTAAAACTGCATTAAACAATGTCACTTAGTGAGATGCAGTGTTTTTCACCTTTACAAGTTGGGAACAGTGATATCTAATGTGAAAGCGCTTGAAACCGTCGTAATGTTGTAGAAAGCAATGTAAAGTAGCGAGTAAAACGTTTACTAACGATAGAAGTGCTAAGGTCATCTTAGGTTGAGTTATGTTAGTTTAAGCTAGGTAGCGTCGTGAAACTACCAAAAACAACGTCATCTAACGAGATAGTGTTGTTTTATTGCGAGTACGAAACTGCGATAGGTGAAATGTTTAGAAAGCACACAAAACGGCATGAACAAGCCAAATACTGCGTGTTGTACCGTTACAAGTGCGAAACTGCTATGTTGTGATATTCTCGTTAAAGCGCATGAAAGCATCGTGAAACCTTAAAGAACGATGTAATTTAGCGAGATACAGCGTTCTGTACTGCAATAAGTTGGTGAAAAACTGTGAGGTTATGCAAATATCCCAATTGTGAACGAAACAGTGTATTAGGAGCGTTTTTTAATACAAGTGCGAATGTTAGGTTAGGTTAAGATATGAACCGTCGTAAAACCGCATTAATCAATGTCACTTAGTGAGATGCAGTGTTTTTCATCATTACAAGTCGGGAACTGCGATATCTAATGTGAAAGCGCTTGCAAACGTCGTTAGGTTAGGTTAGGTTAGCTTAGGTTAGGTTAGGTTAGGTTAGGTTAGGTTTGGTTAGGTTAGGTTAGGTTAGGTTAGGGTGTGTTAGGTAAGGTTTGGTTAGGTTAGGTTAGGTTAGGTTGGTTTAGATAAGGTTAGGTTAGGTTAAGATATGAACCGCGCTAAAACCGCATTAAACAATGTCACTTAGTGAGATGCTGTGTTTTTCACCATTACAAGTCGGGAACTGCGATATCTAATGTGAAAGCGCATGAAACCGTCGTAATCTTGTAGAAAACATTGTAAAGTAGCGAATAAAACGTTTTGTAACGATAGAAGTGCGAAGGTTCGGTTAGTTTGAGTTATGTTAGTTTAAGCTAGGTAGCGTCGTGAAACCACCACAAACGACGTCATCTAACGAGATAGTGTTGTTTTAATGCGAGTACGAAACTGCGATAGGTAAAATGTTGTGAAAGCACACAAAACGGCATGAACAAGCCAAATACTGCGTGTTGTACCGTTAAAAGTGCGAAACTGCTATGTTGTGACATTCTCGGTAAAGCGCATGCAAGTATCGTGAAACCTTAAATAACGATGTCATTTAGCGAGATACAGCGTTCTGTACTGTAATAAGTTGGTGAGAAACTGTGAGGTCAAGCAACTATCGTAATTGTGAACGAAACAGTGTAATTGAGCGTCTTTAGATACAAGTGCGAATGTTAGGTTAGGTTGACATATCAACCGTCGTAAAACCGCATTAAACAATGTCACTTAGTGAGATGTAGTGTTTTTCAACATTACAAGTCGGGAACTACGATATCTAATGTGAAAGCGCATGAAACCGTCGTAATCTTGTAGAAAACATTGTAAAGTTGCGAGTAAAACGTTTTCTAACGATAGAAGTGCGAAGGTTAGGTTAGGTTAGGTTAGTTTAAGCTAGGTAGCGTCGTGAAACTACCAAAAACGACGTCATCTAACGAGATAGTGTTGTTTTATTGCGAGTATTAAACTGCGATAGGTGAAATGTTGTGAATGCACACAAAACGGCATGAACAAGCCAAATACTGCGTGTTCTACCGTTACAAGTGCGAAACTGCTATATTGTGATATTCTCGTTAAAGCGCATGCAAGCATCGTGAAACCTTAAAGAACAATGTCATTTAGCGAGATACAGCGTTCTGTACTGCAATAAGTTGGTGAAAAACTGTGAGTTTATGCAAATATTGTAATTGTGAACGAAACAGTGTAATAGAGCGTTTTTCAATACAAGTACGAATGTTAGGTTAGGTTAAGATATGAACCGTCGTAAAACCGCATTAAACAATGTCACTTAGTGAGATGCAGCGTTTTTCACCATTACAAGTTTGGAACTGCGATATCTAATGTGAAAGCGCTTGCAAACGTCGTTAGGTTAGGTTAGGTTAGGTTACGTTAGGTTAGGTTTGGTTAGGTTAGGTTATGTTAGGTTAGGTTGGGTTAGGTTAGGTTAGGTTACGTTAGGTTAAGGTATGAACCGTCGTAAAACCGCAATAAACAATGTCACTTAGTGAGATGCAGTGTTTTTCACCTTTACAAGTCGGGAACTGCGATATCTAATGTGAAAGCGCTTGAAACCGTCGTAATGTTTTAGAAAGCAATGTAAAGTAGCGAGTAAAACGTTTTCTAACGATAGAAGTGCGAAGGTTATGTTAGGTTGAGTTATGTTAGTTTAAGCTAGGTAGCGTCGTGAAACCACCAAAAACGACGTCATCTAACGAGATAATGTTGTTTTATTGCGAGTACGAAACTGCGATAGGTAAAATGTTGTGAAAGCACACAAAACGGCATGAACAAGCCAAATACTGCGTGTTGTACCGTTACAAGTGCGAAAGTGCTATGTTGTGACATTCTCGGTAAAGCGCATGCAAGTATCGTGAAACCTTAAAGAACGATGTCATTTAGCGAGATACAGCGTTCTGTACTGTAATAAGTTGGTGAGAAACTGTGAGGTCAAGCAAATATCGTAATTGTGAACGAAACAGTGTAATTGAGCGTCTTTAGATACAAGTGCGAATGTTAGGTTAGGTTGACATATCAACCGTCGTAAAACCGCATTAAACAATGTCACTTAGTGAGATATAGTGTTTTTCAACATTACAAGTCGGGAACTACGATATCTAATGTGAAAGCGCATGAAACCGTCGTAATCTTGTAGAAAACATTGTAAAGTGGCGAGTAAAACATTTTCTAACGATAGAAGTGCGAAGGTTATGTTAGGTTGAGTTATGTTAGTTTAAGCTAGGTAGCGTCGTGAAACTACCAAAAACGACGTCATCTAACGAGATAGTGTTGTTTTATAGCGAGTATTAAACTGCGATAGGTGAAATGTTGTGAAAGCACACAAAACGGCATGAACAAGCCAAATACTGCGTGTTGTACCGTTACAAGTGCGAAACTGCTATATTGTGATATTCTCGTTAAAGCGCATGCAAGCATCGTGAAACCTTAAAGAACAATGTCATTTAGCGAGATACAGCGTTCTGTACTGCAATAAGTTGGTGAAAAACTGTGAGGTTATGCAAATATCGTAATTGTGAACAAAACAGTGTAATAGAGCGTTTTTAGATACAAGTGCGAATGTTAGGTTAGGTTAAGATATGAACCGTCGTAAAACCGCATTAAACAATGTCAATTACTGAGATGCTGTGTTTTTCACCATTAAAAGTGGGGAACTGCGATATTTAATGTGAAAGCGCTTGCAACCGTCGTTAGGTTAGGTTAGGTTAGGTTAGGTTAGGTTAGGTTAGGTTAGGTTAGGTTAGGTTAGGTTAGATTAGGTTAGGTTGGGTTGAGTTGGGTTAGGTTAGGTCAGGTTAGGTTAGGTTGGGTTAGGTCAGGTTAGGTTAGGTTACGTTAGGTTAGGTTAGGTTAGGTAAGGATAATTTGGTTAGGTTAGGTAAGGTTAGGTTAGGTTAGGTTAGGTTGGGTTGGGTTGGGTTGGGTTGGGTTAGGTTGGGTTAGGTTAGGTTAGGTTACGTTAGGTTAGGTTAGGTTAGGTTACGTTAGGTTATGTTAGGTTAGGTTAGGTTACGTTAGGTTAGGTTAGGTCAGGTAAGGTTAGGTTACGTTAGAATAGGTTAGGTTAGGTTACGTTAGGTTAGGTTAAGTTAGGTTAGGTTAGGTTAGGTTAGGTTGGGTTGGGTTGGGTTGGGTTGGGTTAGGTTAGGTTAGGTTAGGTTAGGTTGGGTTAGTTTAGGTTAGGTTAGGTTAGGTTAGGTTGGGTTGGGTTGGGTTAGGTTAGGTTAGGTTAGGTAAGGTTAGGTTAGGTTAGGTTAGGTTAGGTTAAGGTATGAACCGTCGTAAAACCGCATTAAACAATGTCACTTAGTGAGATGCAGTGTTTTTCACCTTTACAAGTTGGGAACTGTGATATCTAATGTGAAAGCGCTTGAAACCGTCGTAATTTTGTAGAAAGCAATGTAAAGTAGCGAGTAAAACGTTTTCTAACGATAAAAGTGCGAAGGTCATGTTAGGTTGAGTTAAGTTAGTTTAAGCTAGGTAGCGTCGTGAAACTACCAAAAACAACGTCATCTAACGAGATAGTGTTGTTTTATTGCGAGTACGAAACTGCGATAGGTGAAATGTTGTGAAAGCACACAAAACGGCATGAACAAGCCAAATACTGCGTGTTGTACCGTTACAAGTGCGAAACTGCTATGTTGTGATATTCTCGTTAAAGCGCATGCAAGCATCGTGAAATCTTAAAGAACGATGTCATTTAGCGAGATACAGCGTTCTGTACTGCAATAAGTTGGTGAAAAACTGTGAGGTTATGCAAATATCCTAATTGTGAACGAAACAGTGTAATAGAGCGTTTTTTAATACAAGTGCGAATGTTAGGTTAGGTTAAGATATGAACCGTCGTAAAACCGCATTAAACAATGTCACTTAGTGAGATGCAGTGTTTTTCACCATTACAAGTCGGGAACTGCGATATCTAATGTGAAAGCGCTTGCAAACGTCGTTAGGTTAGGTTAGGTTAGGTTAGGTTAGGTTACGTTAGGTTAGGTTAGGTTAAGTTTGGTTAGGTTAGGTTAGGTTAGGTTAGGGTATGTTAGGTAAGGTTTGGTTAGGTTAGGTTAGGTTAGGTTGGTTTAGGTAAGGTTAGGTTAGGTTAAGATATGAACCGCGCTAAAACCGCATTAAACAATGTCAATTAGTGAGATGCTGTGTTTTTCACCATTACAAGTCGGGAACTGCGATATCTAATGTGAAAGCGCATGAAACCGTCGTAATCTTGTAGAAAACATTGTAAAGTAGCGAATAAAACGTTTTCTAACGATAGAAGTGCGAAGGTTATGTTAGGTTGAGTTATGTTAGTTTAAGCTAGGTAGCGTCGTGAAACCACCAAAAACGACGTCATCTAACGAGATAGTGTTGTTTTATTGCGAGTACGAAACTGCGATAGGTAAAATGTTGTGAAAGCACACAAAACGGCATGAACAAGCCAAATACTGCGTGTTGTACCGTTAACAGTGCGAAACTGCTATATTGTGATATTCTCGTTAAAGCGCATGCAAGCATCGTGAAACCTTAAAGAACAATGTCATTTAGCGAGATACAGCGTTCTGTACTGCAATATGTTGGTGAAAAACTGTGAGGTTATGCAAATATCGTAATTGTGAACGAAACAGTGTAATAGAGCGTTTTTCAATACAAGTACGAATGTTAGGTTAGGTTAAGATATGAACCGTCGTAAAACCGCATTAAACAATGTCAATTACTGAGATGCAGTGTTTTTCACCATTAAAAGTGGGGAACTGCGATATTTAATGTGAAAGCGCTTGCAACCGTCGTTAGGTTAGGTTAGGTTAGGTTAGGTTAGGTTAGGTTTGGTTAGGTTAGGTTAGGTTAGATTAGGTTAGGTTAGGTTAGGTTAGGTTACGTTAGGTTAGGTTACGTTAGGTTAGGTTAGGTTAGGTTACGTTAGGTTAGGTTAGGTTAGGTAAGGATAATTTGGTTAGGTTAGGTAAGGTTAGGTTAGGTTAGGTTGGGTTGGGTGTTGTTGGGTTGGGTTGGGTTGGGTTAGGTTGGGTTAGGTTAGGTTAGGTTACGTTAGGTTAGGTTAGGTTAGGTTACGTTAGGGTATGTTATGTTAGGTTAGGTTAGGTTACGTTAGGTTAGGTTAGGTCAGGTAAGGTTAGGTTACGTTAGAATAGGTTAGGTTAGGTTACGTTAGGTTAGGTTAAGTTAGGTTAGGTTAGGTTTGGTTAGGTTAGGTTAGGTTAGCTTAGGTTAGGTTAGGTTGGGATGGGTTGGGTTAGGTTGGGTTAGGTTAGGTTAGGTTAGGTTGGGTTAGGTTAGTTTAGGTTAGGTTAGGTTAGGTTAGGTTAAGTTGGGTTGGGTTAGGTTAGGTTAGGTTAGGTAAGGTTAGGTTAGGTTAGGTTAGGTTAAGGTCTGAACCGTCGTAAAACCGCATTAAACAATGTCACTTAGTGAGATGCAGTGTTTTCACCATTACAAGTCGGGAACTGCGATATCTAATGTGAAAGCGCTTGCAAACGTCGTTAGGTTAGGTTAGGTTAGGTTAGGTTAGGTTAGGTTAGGTTTGGTTAGGTTAGGTTAGGGTATGTTAGGTAAGGTTTGGTTAGGTTAGGTTAGGTTAGGTTGGGTTAGGTAAGGTTAGGTTAGGTTAAGATATGAACCGCGCTAAAACCGCATTAAACAATGTCACTTAGTGAGATGCTGTGTTTTCCACCATTACAAGTCGGGAACTGCGATATCTAATGTGAAAGCGCATGAAACCGTCGTAATCTTGTAGAAAACATTGTAAAGTAGCGAATAAAACGTTTTCTAACGATAGAAGTGCGAAGGTTCAGTTAGTTTGAGCTAGGTAGCGTCGTGAAACCACCAAAAACGATGTCATCTAACGAGATAGTGTTGTTTTATTGCGAGTACGAAACTGCGATAGGTGAAATATTGGGAAAGCACACAAAATGGCATGAACTAGCCAGATACTGCGTCTTGTGCCGTTACAAGTGCGAAACTGCTTTATTGTGATATTCTCGTTAAAGCGCATGCAAGTATCGTGAAACCTTAAAGAACGATGTCATTTAGCGAGATACAGCGTTCTGTACTGCAATAAGTTGGTGAAAAACTGTGAGGTTATGCAAATATCGTAATTGTGAACGAAACAGTGTAATAGAGCGTTTTTCAATACAAGTACGAATGTTAGGTTAGGTTAAGATATGAACCGTCGTAAAACCGCATTAAACAATGTCACTTAGTGAGATGCAGTGTTTTTCACCATTACAAGTTGGGAACTGCGATATCTAATGTGAAAGCGCTTGCAAACGTCGTTAGGTTAGGTTAGGTTAGGTTAGGTTAGGTTAGGTTACGTTAGGTTAGCTTTGGTTAGGTTAGGTTAGGTTAGGTTGGGTTAGGTTAGGTTAGGTTACGTTAGGTTAAGGTATGAACCGTCGTAAAACCGCAATAAACAATGTCACTTAGTGAGATGCAGTGTTTTTCACCTTTACAAGTTGGGAACTGCGATATCTAATGTGAAAGCGCTTGAAACCGTCGTAATGTTGTAGAACGCAATGTAAAGTAGCGAGTAAAACGTTTTCTAACGATAGAAGTGCGAAGGTTATGTTAGGTTGAGTTATGTTAGTTTAAGCTAGGTAGCGTCGTGAAACCACCAAAAACGACCTCATCTAACGAGATAGTGTTGTTTTATTGCGAGTACAAAACTGCGATAGGTAAAATGTTGTGAAAGCACACAAAACGGCATGAACAAGCCAAATACTGCGTGTTGTACCGTTACAAGTGCGAAACTGCTATGTTGTGACATTCTCGGTAAAGCGCATGCAAGTATCGTGAAACCTTAAAGAACGATGTCATTTAGCGAGATACAGCGTTCTGTACTGTAATAAGTTGGTGAGAAACTGTGAGGTCAAGCAAATATCGTAATTGTGAACGAAACAGTGTAATTGAGCGTCTTTAGATACAAGTGCGAATGTTAGGTTAGGTTGACATATCAACTGTCGTAAAACCGCATTAAACAATGTCACTTAGTGAGATGTAGTGTTTTTCAACATTACAAGTCGGGAACTACGATATCTAATGTGAAAGCGCATGAAACCGTCGTAATCTTGTAGAAAACATTGTAAAGTGGCGAGTAAAACGTTTTCTAACGATAGAAGTGCGAAGGTTAGGTTAGGTTAGGTTAGTTTAAGCTAGGTAGCGTCGTGAAACTACCAAAAACGACGTCATCTAACGAGATAGTGTTGTTTTATAGCGAGTATTAAACTGCGATAGGTGAAATGTTGTGAAAGCACACAAAACGGCATGAACAAGCCAAATACTGCGTGTTCTACCGTTACAAGTGCGAAACTGCTATATTGTGATATCCTCGTTGAAGCGCATGCAAGCATCGTGAAACCTTAAAGAACGATGTCATTTAGCGAGATACAGCAAGCTGTACTGCAATAAGTTGGTGAAAAACTGTGAGGTTATACAAATATCGTAATTGTGAACGAAACAGTGTAATAGAGCGTTTTTCAATACAAGTACGAATGTTAGGTTAGGTTAAGATATGAACCGTCGTAAAACCGCATTAAACAATGTCACTTAGTGAGATGCAGTGTTTTTCACCATTACAAGTTGGGAACTGCGATATCTAATGTGAAAGCACTTGCAAACGTCGTTAGGTTAGGTTAGGTTAGGTTACGTTAGGTTAGGTTTGGTTACGTTAGGTTAGGTTAGGTTATGTTAGGTTAGGTTGGGTTAGGTTAGGTTAGGTTACGTTAGGTTAAGGTATGAACCGTCGTAAAACCGCAATAAACAATGTCACTTAGTGAGATGCAGTGTTTTTCACCCATTACAAGTTGGGAACTGCGATATCTAATGCGAAAGCGCTTGAAACCGTCGTAATGTTGTAGAAAGCAATGTAAAGTAGCGAGTAAAACGTTTTCTAACGATAGAAGTGCGAAGGTTATGTTAGGTTGAGTTATGTTAGTTTAAGCTAGGTAGCGTCGTGAAACCACCAAAAACGACGTCATCTAACGAGATAGTGTTGTTTTATTGCGAGTACGAAACTGCGATAGGTAAAATGTTGTGAAAGCACACAAAACGGCATGAACAAGCCAAATACTGCGTGTTGTACCGTTACAAGTGCGAAAGTGCTATGTTGTGACATTCTCGGTAAAGCGCATGCAAGTATCGTGAAACCTTAAAGAACGATGTCATTTAGCGAGATACAGCGTTCTGTACTGTAATAAGTTGGTGAGAAACTGTGAGGTCAAGCAAACATCGTAATTGTGAACGAAACAGTGTAATTGAGCGTCTTTAGATACAAGTGCGAATGTTAGGTTAGGTTGACATATCAACCGTCGTAAAACCGCATTAAACAATGTCACTTAGTGAGATGTAGTGTTTTTCAACATTACAAGTCGGGAACTACGATATCTAATGTGAAAGCGCATGAAACCGTCGTAATCTTGTAGAAAACATTGTAAAGTGGCGAGTAAAACGTTTTCTAACGATAGAAGTGCGAAGGTTAGGTTAGGTTAGGTTAGTTTAAGCTAAGTAGCGTCGTGAAACTGCCAAAAACGACGTCATCTAACGAGATAGTGTTGTTTTATAGCGAGTATTAAACTGCGATAGGTGAAATGTTGTGAAAGCACACAAAACGGCATGAACAAGCCAAATACTGCGTGTTCTACCGTTACAAGTGCGAAACTGCTATATTGTGATATCATCGTTAAATCGCATGCAAGCATCGTGAAACCTTAAAGAACAATGTCATTTAGCGAGATACAGCGTTCTGTACTGCAATAAGTTGGTGAAAAACTGTGAGGTTATGCAAATATCGTAATTGTGAACAAAACAGTGTAATAGAGCGTTTTTAGATACAAGTGCGAATGTTAGGTTAGGTTAAGATATGAACCGTCGTAAAACCGCATTAAACAATGTCAATTACTGAGATGCAGTGTTTTTCACCATTAAAAGTGGGGAACTGCGATATTTATTGTGAAAGCGCTTGCAACCGTCGTTAGGTTAGGTTAGGTTAGGTTAGGTTTGGTTAGGTTAGGTTTGGTTAGGTTAGATTAGGTTAGGTTGGGTTGAGTTGGGTTAGGTTAGGTTAGGTTAGGTTAGGTTGGGTTAGGTTAGGTTAGGTTAGGTTACGTTAGGTTAGGTTACGTTAGGTTAGGTTAGGTTAGGTTACGTTAGGTTAGGTTAGGTTAGGTAAGGATAATTTGGTTAGGTTAGGTAAGGTTAGGTTAGGTTAGGTTAGGTTGGGTTGGGTGTTGTTGGGTTGGGTTGGGTTGGGTTAGGTTGGGTTAGGTTAGGTTGGGTTAGGTTAGGTTAGGTTACGTTAGGTTAGGTTAGGTTAGGTTACGTTAGGTTATGTTAGGTTAGGTTAGGTTACGTTAGGTTAGGTTAGGTCAGGTAAGGTTAGGTTACGTTAGAATAGGTTAGGTTAGGTTACGTTAGGTTAGGTTAAGTTAGGTTAGGTTAGGTTTGGTTAGGTTAGGTTAGGTTAGCTTAGGTTAGGTTAGGTTGGGTTGGGTTGCGTTAGGTTGGGTTAGGTTAGGTTAGGTTAGGTGGGTTAGGTTAGTTTAGGTTAGGTTAGGTTAGGTTAAGTTGGGTTGGGTTAGGTTAGGTTAGATTAGGTAAGGTTAGTTTAGGTTAGGTTAGGTTAGGTTAAGGTAAGAAGCGTCGTAAAACCGCATTAAACAATGTCACTTAGTGAGATGCAGTGTTTTTCACCTTTACAAGTTGGGAACTGTGATATCTAATGGGAAAGCGCTTGAAACCGTCGTAATGTTGTAGAAAGCAATGTAAAGTAGCAAGTAAAACGTTTTCTAACGATAGAAGTGCGAAGGTCATGTTTTGTTATGTTAGTTTAAGCTAGGTAGCGTCGTGAAACTACCAAAAACAACGTCCTCTAACGAGATAGTGTTGTTTTATTGCGAGTACGAAACTGCGATAGGTGAAATGTTGTGAAAGCACACAAAACGGCATGAACAAGCCAAATACTGCGTGTTGTACCGTTACAAGTGCGAAACTGCCATGTTGTGATATTCTCGTTAAAGCGCATGCAAGCATCGTGAAACCTTAAAGAACGATGTCATTTAGCGAGATACAGCGTTCTGTACTGCAATAAGTTGGTGAAAAACTGTGAGGTTATGCAAATATCCTAATTGTGAACGAAACAGTGTAATAGAGCGTTTTTTATACAAGTGCGAATGTTAGGTTAGGTTAAGATATGAACCGTCGTAAAACCGCATTAAACAATGTCACTTAGTGAGATGCAGTGTTTTTCACCATTACAAGTTGGGAACTGCGATATCTAATGTGAAAGCACTTGCAAACGTCGTTAGGTTAGGTTAGGTTAGGTTAGGTTACGTTAGGTTAGGTTTGGTTAGGTTAGGTTAGGTTAGGTTAGGTTGGGTTAGGTTAGGTTAGGTTACGTTAGGTTAAGGTATGAACCGTCGTAAAACCGCAATAAACAATGTCACTTAGTGAGATGCAGTGTTTTTCACCTTTACAAGTTGGGAACTGCGATATCTAATGTGAAAGCGCTAGAAACCGTCGTAGTGTTGTAGAAAGCAATGTAAAGTAGCGAGTAAAACGTTTTCTAACGATAGAAGTGCGAAGGTTATGTTAGGTTGAGTTATGTTAGTTTAAGCTAGGTAGCGTCGTGAAACCACCAAAAACGACGTCGTCTAACGAGATAGTTGTTTTATTGCGAGTACGAAACTGCGATAGGTAAAATGTTGTGAAAGCACACAAAACGGCATGAACAAGCCAAATACTGCGTGTTGTACCGTTACAAGTGCGAAAGTGCTATGTTGACATTCTCGGTAAAGCGCATGCAAGTATCGTGAAACCTTAAAGAACGATGTCATTTAGCGAGATACAGCGATCTGTACTGTAATAAGTTGGTGAGAAACTGTGAGGTCAAGCAAATATCGTAATTTTGAACGAAACAGTGTAATTGAGCGTCTTTAGATACAAGTGCGAATGTTAGGTTAGGTTGACATATCAACCGTCGTAAAACCGCATTAAACAATGTCACTTAGTGAAATGTAGTGTTTTTCAACATTACAAGTCGGGAACTACGATATCTAATGTGAAAGCGCATGAAACCGTCGTAATCTTGTAGAAAACATTATAAAGTGGCGAGTAAAACGTTTTCTAACGATAGAAGTGCGAAGGTTAGGTTAGGTTAGGTTAGTTAAGCTAGGTAGCGTCGTGAAACTACCAAAAACGACGTCATCTAACGAGATAGTGTTGTTTTATAGCGAGTATTAAACTGCGATAGGTGAAATGTTGTGAAAACACACAAAACGGCATGAACAAGCCAAATACTGCGTGTTCTACCGTTACAAGTGCGAAACTGCTATATTGTGATATTCTCGTTAAATCGCATGCAAGCATCGTGAAACCTTAAAGAACAATGTCATTTAGCGAGATACAGCGTTCTGTACTGCAATAAGTTGGTGAAAAACTGTGAGGTTATGCAAATATGGTAATTGTGAACAAAACAGTGTAATAGAGCGTTTTTAGATACAAGTGCGATTGTTAGGTTAGGTTAAGATATGAACCGTCGTAAAACCGCATTAAACAATGTCAATTACTGAGATGCAGTGTTTTTCACTATTAAAAGTGGGGAACTGCGATATTTAATGTGAAAGCGCTTGCAACCGTCGTTAGGTTAGGTTAGGTTAGGTTAGGTTAGGTTAGGTTAGGTTTGGTTAGGTTAGGTTAGGTTAGGTTAGGTTAGATTAGGTTAGGTTGGGTTGAGTTGGGTTAGGTTAGGTTAGGTTAGGTTAGGTTGGGTTAGGTTAGGTTAGGTTAGGTTAGGTTACGTTAGGTTAGGTTACGTTAGGTTAGGTTAGGTTACGTTAGGTTAGGTTAGGTTAGGTTGGGTTGGGTGTTGGGTTGGGTTGGGTTGGGTTAGGTTGGGTTAGGTTAGGTTAGGTTAGGTTAGGTTAGGTTAGGTTAGGTTAGGTTTGGTTAGGTTAGGTTAGGTTAGGTTAGGTTAGGGTATGTTAGGTAAGGTTTGGTTAGGTTAGGTTAGGTTACGTTGGTTTAGGTAAGGTTAGGTTAGGTTAAGATATGAACCGCGCTAAAACCGCGTTAAACAATGTCACTTAGTGAGATGCTGTGTTTTTCACCATTACAAGTCGGGAACTGCGATATCTAATGTGAAAGCGCATGAAACCGTCGTAATCTTATAGAAAACATTGTAAAGTAGCGAATAAAACGTTTTCTAACGATAGAAGTGCGAAGGTTCGGTTAGTTTGAGTTATGTTAGTTTAAGCTAGGTAGCGTCGTGAAACCACCAAAAACGACGTCATCTAACGAGATAGTGTTGTTTTAATGCGAGTACGAAACTGCGACAGGTAAAATGTTGTGAAAGCACTCAAAACGGCATGAACAAGCCAAATACTGCGTGTTGTACCGTTACAAGTGCGAAACTGCTATATTGTGATATTCTCGTTGAAGCGCATGCAAGCATCGTGAAACCTTAAAGAACGATGTCATTTAGCGAGATACAGCGTTCTGTACTGCAATAAGTTGGTGAGAAACTGTGAGGTCAAGCAAATATCGTAATTGTGAACGAAACAGTGTAATTGAGCGTCTTTAGATACAAGTGCGAATGTTAGGTTAGGTTGACATATCAACCGTCGTAAAACCGCATTAAACAATGTCACTTAGTGAGATGTAGTGTTTTTCAACATTACAAGTCGGGAACTACGATATCTAATGTGAAAGCGCATGAAACCGTCGTAATCTTGTAGAAAACATTGTAAAGTGGCGAGTAAAACGTTTTCTAACGATAGAAGTGCGAAGGTTAGGTTAGGTTAGGTTAGTTTAAGCTAGGTAGCGTCGTGAAACTACCAAAAACGACGTCATCTAACGAGATAGTGTTGTTTTATAGCGAGTATTAAACTGCGATAGGTTAAATGTTGTGAAAGCACACAAAACGGCATGAACAAGCCAAATACTGCGTGTTCTACCGTTACAAGTGCGAAACTGCTATATTGTGATATTCTCGTTAAATCGCATGCAAGCATCGTGAAACCTTAAAGAACAATGTCATTTAGCGAGATACAGCGTTCTGTACTGCAATAAGTTGGTGAAAAACTGTGAGGTTATGCAAATATTGTAATTGTGAACAAAACAGTGTAATAGAGCGTTTTTAGATACAAGTGCGAATGTTAGGTTAGGTTAAGATATGAACCGTCGTAAAACCGCATTAAACAATGTCAATTACTGAGATGCAGTGTTTTTCACCATTAAAAGTGGGGAACTGCGATATTTATTGTGAAAGCGCTTGCAACCGTCGTTAGGTTAGGTTAGGTTAGGTTAGGTTTGGTTAGGTTAGGTTAGGTTAGGTTAGGTTAGATTAGGTTAGGTTGGGTTGAGTTGGGTTAGGTTAGGTTAGGTTAGGTTGGGTTAGGTTAGGTTAGGTTAGGTTAGGTTACGTTAGGTTAGGTTACGTTAGGTTAGGTTAGGTTAGGTTACGTTAGGTTAAGTTAGGTTAGGTTAGGTTTGGTTAGGTTAGGTTAGGTTAGCTTAGGTTAGGTTAGGTTGGGTTGGGTTGGGTTAGGTTGGGTTAGGTTAGGTTAGGTTAGGTGGGTTAGGTTAGTTTAGGTTAGGTTAGGTTAGGTTAGGTTAAGTTGGGTTGGGTTAGGTTAGGTTAGATTAGGTAAGGTTAGGTTAGGTTAGGTTAGGTTAAGGTATGAAGCGTCGTAAAACCGCATTAAACAATGTCACTTAGTGAGATGCAGTGTTTTTCACCTTTACAAGTTGGGAACTGTGATATCTAATGTGAAAGCGCTTGAAACCGTCGTAATGTTGTAGAAAGCAATGCAAAGTAGCAAGTAAAACGTTTTCTAACGATAGAAGTGCGAAGGTCATGTTAGGTTATGTTAGTTTAAGCTAGGTAGCGTCGTGAAACTACCAAAAACAACGTCCTCTAACGAGATAGTGTTGTTTTATTGCGAGTACGAAACTGCGATAGGTGAAATGTTGTGAAAGCACACAAAACGGCATGAACAAGCCAAATACTGCGTGTTGTACCGTTACAAGTGCGAAACTGCTATGTTGTGATATTCTCGTTAAAGCGCATGCAAGTATCGTGAAACCTTAAAGAACGATGTCATTTAGCGAGATACAGCGTTCTGTACTGCAATAAGTTGGTGAAAAACTGTGAGGTTATGCAAATATCCTAATTGTGAACGAAACAGTGTAATAGAGCGTTTTTTAATACAAGTGCGAATGTTAGGTTAGGTTAAGATATGAACCGTCGTAAAACCGCATTAAACAATGTCACTTAGTGAGATGCAGTGTTTTTCACCATTACAAGTTGGGAACTGCGATATCTAATGTGAAAGCACTTGCAAACGTCGTTAGGTTAGGTTAGGTTAGGTTAGGTTACGTTAGGTTAGGTTTGGTTAGGTTAGGTTAGGTTAGGTTAGGTTATGTTAGGTTAGGTTGGGTTAGGTTAGGTTAGGTTACGTTAGGTTAAGGTATGAACCGTCGTAAAACCGCAATAAACAATGTCACTTAGTGAGATGCAGTGTTTTTCACCTTTACAAGTTGGGAACTGCGATATCTAATGTGGAAGCGCTAGAAACCGTCGTAATGTTGTAGAAAGCAATGTAAAGTAGCGAGTAAAACGTTTTCTAACGATAGAAGTGCGAAGGTTATGTTAGGTTGAGTTATGTTAGTTTAAGCTAGGTAGCGTCGTGAAACCACCAAAAACGACGTCGTTTAACGAGATAGTTGTTTTATTGCGAGTACGAAACTGCGATAGGTAAAATGTTGTGAAAGCACACAAATCGGCATGAACAAGCCAAATACTGCGTGTTGTACCGTTACAAGTGCGAAAGTGCTATGTTGTGACATTCTCGGTAAAGCGCATGCAAGTATCGTGAAACCTTAAAGAACGATGTCATTTAGCGAGATACAGCGTTCTGTACTGTAATAAGTTGGTGAGAAACTGTGAGGTCAAGCAAATATCGTAATTGTGAACGAAACAGTGTAATTGAGCGTCTTTAGATACAAGTGCGAATGTTAGGTTAGGTTGACATATCAACCGTCGTAAAACCGCATTAAACAATGTCACTTAGTGAGATGTAGTGTTTTTCACCATTACAAGTCGGGAACTGCGATATCTAATGTGAAAGCGCATGAAACCGTCGTAATCTTGTAGAAAAGATTGTAAAGTAGCGAATAAAACGTTTTCTAACGATAGAAGTGCGAAGGTTATGTTAGGTTGAGTTATGTTAGTTTAAGCTAGGTAGCGTCGTGAAACCACCAAAAAGGACGTCATCTAACGAGATAGTGTTGTTTTATTGCGAGTACGAAACTGCGATAGGTAAAATGTTGTGAAAGCACACAAAACGGCATGAACAAGCCAAATACTGCGTGTTGTACCGTTACAAGTGCGAAACTGCTATATTGTGATATTCTCGTTAAAGCGCATGCAAGCATCATGAAACCTTAAAGAACGAAGTCATTTAGCGAGATACAGCGTTCTGTACTGCAATAAGTTGGTGAAAAACTGTGAGGTTATGCAAATATCGTAATTGTGAACGAAACAGTGTAATAGAGCGTTTTTCAATACAAGTACGAATGTTAGGTTAGGTTAAGATATGAACCGTCGTAAAACCGCATTAAACAATGTCACTTAGTGAGATGCAGGGTTTTTCACCATTACAAGTTGGGAACTGCGATATCTAATGTGAAAGCACTTGCAAACGTCGTTAGGTTAGGTTAGGTTAGGTTAGGTTACGTTAGGTTAGGTTTGGTTACGTTAGGTTAGGTTAGGTTATGTTAGGTTAGGTTGGGTTAGGTTAGGTTAGGTTACGTTAGGTTAAGGTATGAACCGTCGTAAAACCGCAATAAACAATGTCACTTAGTGAGATGCAGTGTTTTTCACCTTTACAAGTTGGGAACTGCGATATCCAATGCGAAAGCGCTTAAAACCGTCGTAATGTTGTAGAAAGCAATGTAAAGTAGCGAGTAAAACGTTTTCTAACGATAGAAGTGCGAAGGTTATGTTAGGTTGAGTTATGTTAGTTTAAGCTAGGTAGCGTCGTGAAACCACCAAAAACGACGTCATCTAACGAGATAGTGTTGTTTTATTGCGAGTACGAAACTGCGATAGGTAAAATGTTGTGAAAGCGCACAAAACGGCATGAACAAGCCAAATACTGCGTGTTGTACCGTTACAAGTGCGAAAGTGCTATGTTGTGACATTCTCGGTAAAGCGCATGCAAGTATCGTGAAACCTTAAAGAACGATGTCATTTAGCGAGATACAGCGTTCTGTACTGTAATAAGTTGGTGAGAAACTGTGAGGTCAAGCAAATATCGTAATTTTGAACGAAACAGTGTAATTGAGCGTCTTTAGATACAAGTGCGAATGTTAGGTTAGGTTGACATATCAACCGTCGTAAAACCGCATTAAACAATGTCACTTAGTGAAATGTAGTGTTTTTCAACATTACAAGTCGGGAACTACGATATCTAATGTGAAAGCGCATGAAACCGTCGTAATCTTGTAGAAAACATTATAAAGTGGCGAGTAAAACGTTTTCTAACGATAGAAGTGCGAAGGTTAGGTTAGGTTAGTTAAGCTAGGTAGCGTCGTGAAACTACCAAAAACGACGTCATCTAACGAGATAGTGTTGTTTTATAGCGAGTATTAAACTGCGATAGGTGAAATGTTGTGAAAACACACAAAACGGCATGAACAAGCCAAATACTGCGTGTTCTACCGTTACAAGTGCGAAACTGCTATATTGTGATATTCTCGTTAAATCGCATGCAAGCATCGTGAAACCTTAAAGAACAATGTCATTTAGCGAGATACAGCGTTCTGTACTGCAATAAGTTGGTGAAAAACTGTGAGGTTATGCAAATATGGTAATTGTGAACAAAACAGTGTAATAGAGCGTTTTTAGATACAAGTGCGATTGTTAGGTTAGGTTAAGATATGAACCGTCGTAAAACCGCATTAAACAATGTCAATTACTGAGATGCAGTGTTTTTCACTATTAAAAGTGGGGAACTGCGATATTTAATGTGAAAGCGCTTGCAACCGTCGTTAGGTTAGGTTAGGTTAGGTTAGGTTAGGTTAGGTTAGGTTAGGTTTGGTTAGGTTAGGTTAGGTTAGGTTAGGTTAGATTAGGTTAGGTTGGGTTGAGTTGGGTTAGGTTAGGTTAGGTTAGGTTAGGTTGGGTTAGGTTAGGTTAGGTTAGGTTAGGTTACGTTAGGTTAGGTTACGTTAGGTTAGGTTAGGTTACGTTAGGTTAGGTTAGGTTAGGTTAGGTTGGGTTGGGTGTTGGGTTGGGTTGGGTTGGGTTAGGTTGGGTTAGGTTAGGTTAGGTTAGGTTAGGTTAGGTTAGGTTAGGTTTGGTTAGGTTAGGTTAGGTTAGGTTAGGTTAGGGTATGTTAGGTAAGGTTTGGTTAGGTTAGGTTAGGTTAGGTTGGTTTAGGTAAGGTTAGGTTAGGTTAAGATATGAACCGCGCTAAAACCGCGTTAAACAATGTCACTTAGTGAGATGCTGTGTTTTTCACCATTACAAGTCGGGAACTGCGATATCTAATGTGAAAGCGCATGAAACCGTCGTAATCTTATAGAAAACATTGTAAAGTAGCGAATAAAACGTTTTCTAACGATAGAAGTGCGAAGGTTCGGTTAGTTTGAGTTATGTTAGTTTAAGCTAGGTAGCGTCGTGAAACCACCAAAAACGACGTCATCTAACGAGATAGTGTTGTTTTAATGCGAGTACGAAACTGCGACAGGTAAAATGTTGTGAAAGCACTCAAAACGGCATGAACAAGCCAAATACTGCGTGTTGTACCGTTACAAGTGCGAAACTGCTATATTGTGATATTCTCGTTGAAGCGCATGCAAGCATCGTGAAACCTTAAAGAACGATGTCATTTAGCGAGATACAGCGTTCTGTACTGCAATAAGTTGGTGAGAAACTGTGAGGTCAAGCAAATATCGTAATTGTGAACGAAACAGTGTAATTGAGCGTCTTTAGATACAAGTGCGAATGTTAGGTTAGGTTGACATATCAACCGTCGTAAAACCGCATTAAACAATGTCACTTAGTGAGATGTAGTGTTTTTCAACATTACAAGTCGGGAACTACGATATCTAATGTGAAAGCGCATGAAACCGTCGTAATCTTGTAGAAAACATTGTAAAGTGGCGAGTAAAACGTTTTCTAACGATAGAAGTGCGAAGGTTAGGTTAGGTTAGGTTAGTTTAAGCTAGGTAGCGTCGTGAAACTACCAAAAACGACGTCATCTAACGAGATAGTGTTGTTTTATAGCGAGTATTAAACTGCGATAGGTTAAATGTTGTGAAAGCACACAAAACGGCATGAACAAGCCAAATACTGCGTGTTCTACCGTTACAAGTGCGAAACTGCTATATTGTGATATTCTCGTTAAATCGCATGCAAGCATCGTGAAACCTTAAAGAACAATGTCATTTAGCGAGATACAGCGTTCTGTACTGCAATAAGTTGGTGAAAAACTGTGAGGTTATGCAAATATTGTAATTGTGAACAAAACAGTGTAATAGAGCGTTTTTAGATACAAGTGCGAATGTTAGGTTAGGTTAAGATATGAACCGTCGTAAAACCGCATTAAACAATGTCAATTACTGAGATGCAGTGTTTTTCACCATTAAAAGTGGGGAACTGCGATATTTATTGTGAAAGCGCTTGCAACCGTCGTTAGGTTAGGTTAGGTTAGGTTAGGTTAGGTTAGGTTTGGTTAGGTTAGGTTAGGTTAGGTTAGGTTAGATTAGGTTAGGTTGGGTTGAGTTGGGTTAGGTTAGGTTAGGTTAGGTTAGGTTGGGTTAGGTTAGGTTAGGTTAGGTTAGGTTACGTTAGGTTAGGTTACGTTAGGTTAGGTTAGGTTAGGTTACGTTAGGTTAAGTTAGGTTAGGTTAGGTTTGGTTAGGTTAGGTTAGGTTAGCTTAGGTTAGGTTAGGTTGGGTTGGGTTGGGTTAGGTTGGGTTAGGTTAGGTTAGGTTAGGTGGGTTAGGTTAGTTTAGGTTAGGTTAGGTTAGGTTAGGTTAAGTTGGGTTGGGTTAGGTTAGGTTAGATTAGGTAAGGTTAGGTTAGGTTAGGTTAGGTTAGGTTAAGGTATGAAGCGTCGTAAAACCGCATTAAACAATGTCACTTAGTGAGATGCAGTGTTTTTCACCTTTACAAGTTGGGAACTGTGATATCTAATGTGAAAGCGCTTGAAACCGTCGTAATGTTGTAGAAAGCAATGTAAAGTAGCAAGTAAAACGTTTTCTAACGATAGAAGTGCGAAGGTCATGTTAGGTTATGTTAGTTTAAGCTAGGTAGCGTCGTGAAACTACCAAAAACAACGTCCTCTAACGAGATAGTGTTGTTTTATTGCGAGTACGAAACTGCGATAGGTGAAATGTTGTGAAAGCACACAAAACGGCATGAACAAGCCAAATACTGCGTGTTGTACCGTTACAAGTGCGAAACTGCTATGTTGTGATATTCTCGTTAAAGCGCATGCAAGTATCGTGAAACCTTAAAGAACGATGTCATTTAGCGAGATACAGCGTTCTGTACTGCAATAAGTTGGTGAAAAACTGTGAGGTTATGCAAATATCCTAATTGTGAACGAAACAGTGTAATAGAGCGTTTTTTAATACAAGTGCGAATGTTAGGTTAGGTTAAGATATGAACCGTCGTAAAACCGCATTAAACAATGTCACTTAGTGAGATGCAGTGTTTTTCACCATTACAAGTTGGGAACTGCGATATCTAATGTGAAAGCACTTGCAAACGTCGTTAGGTTAGGTTAGGTTAGGTTAGGTTACGTTAGGTTAGGTTTGGTTAGGTTAGGTTAGGTTATGTTAGGTTAGGTTGGGTTAGGTTAGGTTAGGTTACGTTAGGTTAAGGTATGAACCGTCGTAAAACCGCAATAAACAATGTCACTTAGTGAGATGCAGTGTTTTTCACCTTTACAAGTTGGGAACTGCGATATCTAATGTGAAAGCGCTAGAAACCGTCGTAATGTTGTAGAAAGCAATGTAAAGTAGCGAGTAAAACGTTTTCTAACGATAGAAGTGCGAAGGTTATGTTAGGTTGAGTTATGTTAGTTTAAGCTAGGTAGCGTCGTGAAACCACCAAAAACGACGTCGTCTAACGAGATAGTTGTTTTATTGCGAGTACGAAACTGCGATAGGTAAAATGTTGTGAAAGCACACAAAACGGCATGAACAAGCCAAATACTGCGTGTTGTACCGTTACAAGTGCGAAAGTGCTATGTTGTGACATTCTCGGTAAAGCGCATGCAAGTATCGTGAAACCTTAAAGAACGATGTCATTTAGCGAGATACAGCGTTCTGTACTGTAATAAGTTGGTGAGAAACTGTGAGGTCAAGCAAATATCGTAATTGTGAACGAAACAGTGTAATTGAGCGTCTTTAGATACAAGTGCGAATGTTAGGTTAGGTTGACATATCAACCGTCGTAAAACCGCATTAAACAATGTCACTTAGTGAGATGTAGTGTTTTTCACCATTACAAGTCGGGAACTGCGATATCTAATGTGAAAGCGCATGAAACCGTCGTAATCTTGTAGAAAAGATTGTAAAGTAGCGAATAAAACGTTTTCTAACGATAGAAGTGCGAAGGTTATGTTAGGTTGAGTTATGTTAGTTTAAGCTAGGTAGCGTCGTGAAACCACCAAAAACGACGTCGTCTAACGAGATAGTTGTTTTATTGCGAGTACGAAACTGCGATAGGTAAAATGTTGTGAAAGCACACAAAACGGCATGAACAAGCCAAATACTGCGTGTTGTACCGTTACAAGTGCGAAAGTGCTATGTTGTGACATTCTCGGTAAAGCGCATGCAAGTATCGTGAAACCTTAAAGAACGATGTCATTTAGAGAGATACAGCGTTCTGTACTGTAATAAGTTGGTGAGAAACTGTGAGGTCAAGCAAATATCGTAATTTTGAACGAAACAGTGTAATTGAGCGTCTTTAGATACAAGTGCGAATGTTAGGTTAGGTTAAGATATGAACCGCGCTAAAACCGCGTTAAACAATGTCACTTAGTGAGATGCTGTGTTTTTCACCATTACAAGTCGGGAACTGCGATATCTAATGTGAAAGCGCATGAAACCGTCGTAATCTTGTAGAAAACATTGTAAAGTAGCGAATAAAACGTTTTCTAACGATAGAAGTGCGAAGGTTCGGTTAGTTTGAGTTATGTTAGTTTAAGCTAGGTAGCGTCGTGAAACCACCAAAAACGACGTCATCTAACGAGATAGTGTTGTTTTAATGCGAGTACGAAACTGCGACAGGTAAAATGTTGTGAAAGCACTCAAAACGGCATGAACAAGCCAAATACTGCGTGTTGTACCGTTACAAGTGCGAAACTGCTATATTGTGATATTCTCGTTGAAGCGCATGCAAGCATCGTGAAACCTTAAAGAACGATGTCATTTAGCGAGATACAGCGTTCTGTACTGCAATAAGTTGGTGAAAAACTGTGAGGTTATGCAAATATCGTAATTGTGAACGAAACAGTGTAATAGAGCGTTTTTCAATACAAGTACGAATGTTAGGTTAGGTTAAGATATGAACCAACGTAAAACCGCATTAAACAATGTCACTTAGTGAGATGCAGTGTTTTTCACCATTACAAGTTGGGAACTGCGATATCTAATGTGAAAGCACTTGCAAACGTCGTTAGGTTAGGTTAGGTTAGGTTAGGTTACGTTAGGTTAGGTTTGGTTAGGTTAGGTTAGGTTAGGTTATTTTAGGTTAGGTTGGGTTAGGTTAGGTTAGGTTACGTTAGGTTAAGGTATGAACCGTCGTAAAACCGCAATAAACAATGTCACTTAGTGAGATGCAGTGTTTTTCACCTTTACAAGTTGGGAACTGCGATATCTAATGTGAAAGCGCTAGAAACCGTCGTAATGTTGTAGAAAGCAATGTAAAGTAGCGAGTAAAACGTTTTCTAACGATAGAAGTGCGAAGGTTATGTTAGGTTGAGTTATGTTAGTTTAAGCTAGGTAGCGTCGTGAAACCACCAAAAACGACGTCGTCTAACGAGATAGTTGTTTTATTGCGAGTACGAAACTGCGATAGGTAAAATGTTGTGAAAGCACACAAAACGGCATGAACAAGCCAAATACTGCGTGTTGTACCGTTACAAGTGCGAAAGTGCTATGTTGTGACATTCTCGGTAAAGCGCATGCAAGTATCGTGAAACCTTAAAGAACGATGTCATTTAGCGAGATACAGCGTTCTGTACTGTAATAAGTTGGTGAGAAACTGTGAGGTCAAGCAAATATCGTAATTTTGAACGAAACAGTGTAATTGAGCGTCTTTAGATACAAGTGCGAATGTTAGGTTAGGTTGACATATCAACCGTCGTAAAACCGCATTAAACAATGTCACTTAGTGAAATGTAGTGTTTTTCAACATTACAAGTCGGGAACTACGATATCTAATGTGAAAGCGCATGAAACCGTCGTAATCTTGTAGAAAACATTATAAAGTGGCGAGTAAAACGTTTTCTAACGATAGAAGTGCGAAGGTTAGGTTAGGTTAGGTTAGTTAAGCTAGGTAGCGTCGGGAAACTACCAAAAACGACGTCATCTAACGAGATAGTGTTGTTTTATAGCGAGTATTAAACTGCGATAGGTGAAATGTTGTGAAAACACACAAAACGGCATGAACAAGCCAAATACTGCGTGTTCTACCGTTACAAGTGCGAAACTGCTATATTGTGATATTCTCGTTAAATCGCATGCAAGCATCGTGAAACCTTAAAGAACAATGTCATTTAGCGAGATACAGCGTTCTGTACTGCAATAAGTTGGTGAAAAACTGTGAGGTTATGCAAATATGGTAATTGTGAACAAAACAGTGTAATAGAGCGTTTTTAGATACAAGTGCGATTGTTAGGTTAGGTTAAGATATGAACCGTCGTAAAACCGCATTAAACAATGTCAATTACTGAGATGCAGTGTTTTTCACTATTAAAAGTGGGGAACTGCGATATTTAATGTGAAAGCGCTTGCAACCGTCGTTAGGTTAGGTTAGGTTAGGTTAGGTTAGGTTAGGTTAGGTTTGGTTAGGTTAGGTTAGGTTAGGTTAGATTAGGTTAGGTTGGGTTGAGTTGGGTTAGGTTAGGTTAGGTTAGGTTAGGTTGGGTTAGGTTAGGTTAGGTTAGGTTAGGTTACGTTAGGTTAGGTTACGTTAGGTTAGGTTAGGTTACGTTAGGTTAGGTTAGGTTAGGTTAGGTTGGGTTGGGTGTTGGGTTGGGTTGGGTTGGGTTAGGTTGGGTTAGGTTAGGTTAGGTTAGGTTAGGTTAGGTTAGGTTAGGTTAGGTTTGGTTAGGTTAGGTTAGGTTAGGTTAGGTTAGGGTATGTTAGGTAAGGTTTGGTTAGGTTAGGTTAGGTTAGGTTGGTTTAGGTAAGGTTAGGTTAGGTTAAGATATGAACCGCGCTAAAACCGCGTTAAACAATGTCACTTAGTGAGATGCTGTGTTTTTCACCATTACAAGTCGGGAACTGCGATATCTAATGTGAAAGCGCATGAAACCGTCGTAATCTTATAGAAAACATTGTAAAGTAGCGAATAAAACGTTTTCTAACGATAGAAGTGCGAAGGTTCGGTTAGTTTGAGTTATGTTAGTTTAAGCTAGGTAGCGTCGTGAAACCACCAAAAACGACGTCATCTAACGAGATAGTGTTGTTTTAATGCGAGTACGAAACTGCGACAGGTAAAATGTTGTGAAAGCACTCAAAACGGCATGAACAAGCCAAATACTGCGTGTTGTACCGTTACAAGTGCGAAACTGCTATATTGTGATATTCTCGTTGAAGCGCATGCAAGCATCGTGAAACCTTAAAGAACGATGTCATTTAGCGAGATACAGCGTTCTGTACTGCAATAAGTTGGTGAGAAACTGTGAGGTCAAGCAAATATCGTAATTGTGAACGAAACAGTGTAATTGAGCGTCTTTAGATACAAGTGCGAATGTTAGGTTAGGTTGACATATCAACCGTCGTAAAACCGCATTAAACAATGTCACTTAGTGAGATGTAGTGTTTTTCAACATTACAAGTCGGGAACTACGATATCTAATGTGAAAGCGCATGAAACCGTCGTAATCTTGTAGAAAACATTGTAAAGTGGCGAGTAAAACGTTTTCTAACGATAGAAGTGCGAAGGTTAGGTTAGGTTAGGTTAGTTTAAGCTAGGTAGCGTCGTGAAACTACCAAAAACGACGTCATCTAACGAGATAGTGTTGTTTTATAGCGAGTATTAAACTGCGATAGGTTAAATGTTGTGAAAGCACACAAAACGGCATGAACAAGCCAAATACTGCGTGTTCTACCGTTACAAGTGCGAAACTGCTATATTGTGATATTCTCGTTAAATCGCATGCAAGCATCGTGAAACCTTAAAGAACAATGTCATTTAGCGAGATACAGCGTTCTGTACTGCAATAAGTTGGTGAAAAACTGTGAGGTTATGCAAATATTGTAATTGTGAACAAAACAGTGTAATAGAGCGTTTTTAGATACAAGTGCGAATGTTAGGTTAGGTTAAGATATGAACCGTCGTAAAACCGCATTAAACAATGTCAATTACTGAGATGCAGTGTTTTTCACCATTAAAAGTGGGGAACTGCGATATTTATTGTGAAAGCGCTTGCAACCGTCGTTAGGTTAGGTTAGGTTAGGTTAGGTTAGGTTAGGTTAGGTTAGGTTAGGTTAGGTTAGGTTAGATTAGGTTAGGTTGGGTTGAGTTGGGTTAGGTTAGGTTAGGTTAGGTTAGGTTGGGTTAGGTTAGGTTAGGTTAGGTTAGGTTACGTTAGGTTAGGTTACGTTAGGTTAGGTTAGGTTAGGTTACGTTAGGTTAAGTTAGGTTAGGTTAGGTTTGGTTAGGTTAGGTTAGCTTAGCTTAGGTTAGGTTAGGTTGGGTTGGGTTGGGTTAGGTTGGGTTAGGTTAGGTTAGGTTAGGTGGGTTAGGTTAGTTTAGGTTAGGTTAGGTTAGGTTAGGTTAAGTTGGGTTGGGTTAGGTTAGGTTAGATTAGGTAAGGTTAGGTTAGGTTAGGTTAGGTTAAGGTATGAAGCGTCGTAAAACCGCATTAAACAATGTCACTTAGTGAGATGCAGTGTTTTTCACCTTTACAAGTTGGGAACTGTGATATCTAATGTGAAAGCGCTTGAAACCGTCGTAATGTTGTAGAAAGCAATGTAAAGTAGCAAGTAAAACGTTTTCTAACGATAGAAGTGCGAAGGTCATGTTAGGTTATGTTAGTTTAAGCTAGGTAGCGTCGTGAAACTACCAAAAACAACGTCCTCTAACGAGATAGTGTTGTTTTATTGCGAGTACGAAACTGCGATAGGTGAAATGTTGTGAAAGCACACAAAACGGCATGAACAAGCCAAATACTGCGTGTTGTACCGTTACAAGTGCGAAACTGCTATGTTGTGATATTCTCGTTAAAGCGCATGCAAGTATCGTGAAACCTTAAAGAACGATGTCATTTAGCGAGATACAGCGTTCTGTACTGCAATAAGTTGGTGAAAAACTGTGAGGTTATGCAAATATCCTAATTGTGAACGAAACAGTGTAATAGAGCGTTTTTTAATACAAGTGCGAATGTTAGGTTAGGTTAAGATATGAACCGTCGTAAAACCGCATTAAACAATGTCACTTAGTGAGATGCAGTGTTTTTCACCATTACAAGTTGGGAACTGCGATATCTAATGTGAAAGCACTTGCAAACGTCGTTAGGTTAGGTTAGGTTAGGTTAGGTTACGTTAGGTTAGGTTTGGTTAGGTTAGGTTAGGTTATGTTAGGTTAGGTTGGGTTAGGTTAGGTTAGGTTACGTTAGGTTAAGGTATGAACCGTCGTAAAACCGCAATAAACAATGTCACTTAGTGAGATGCAGTGTTTTTCACCTTTACAAGTTGGGAACTGCGATATCTAATGTGAAAGCGCTAGAAACCGTCGTAATGTTGTAGAAAGCAATGTAAAGTAGCGAGTAAAACGTTTTCTAACGATAGAAGTGCGAAGGTTATGTTAGGTTGAGTTATGTTAGTTTAAGCTAGGTAGCGTCGTGAAACCACCAAAAACGACGTCGTCTAACGAGATAGTTGTTTTATTGCGAGTACGAAACTGCGATAGGTAAAATGTTGTGAAAGCACACAAAACGGCATGAACAAGCCAAATACTGCGTGTTGTACCGTTACAAGTGCGAAAGTGCTATGTTGTGACATTCTCGGTAAAGCGCATGCAAGTATCGTGAAACCTTAAAGAACGATGTCATTTAGCGAGATACAGCGTTCTGTACTGTAATAAGTTGGTGAGAAACTGTGAGGTCAAGCAAATATCGTAATTGTGAACGAAACAGTGTAATTGAGCGTCTTTAGATACAAGTGCGAATGTTAGGTTAGGTTGACATATCAACCGTCGTAAAACCGCATTAAACAATGTCACTTAGTGAGATGTAGTGTTTTTCACCATTACAAGTCGGGAACTGCGATATCTAATGTGAAAGCGCATGAAACCGTCGTAATCTTGTAGAAAAGATTGTAAAGTAGCGAATAAAACGTTTTCTAACGATAGAAGTGCGAAGGTTATGTTAGGTTGAGTTATGTTAGTTTAAGCTAGGTAGCGTCGTGAAACCACCAAAAACGACGTCGTCTAACGAGATAGTTGTTTTATTGCGAGTACGAAACTGCG
Source organism: Rhipicephalus microplus (assembly GCF_043290135.1). Lineage (NCBI taxonomy): Eukaryota > Metazoa > Arthropoda > Arachnida > Ixodida > Ixodidae > Rhipicephalus > Rhipicephalus microplus. The sequence continues at coordinate 652,519 of NW_027464690.1, read as the reverse complement.
ATAGGTAAAATGTTGTGAAAGCACACAAAACGGCATGAACAAGCCAAATACTGCGTGTTGTACCGTTACAAGTGCGAAAGTGCTATGTTGTGACATTCTCGGTAAAGCGCATGCAAGTATCGTGAAACCTTAAAGAACGATGTCATTTAGAGAGATACAGCGTTCTGTACTGTAATAAGTTGGTGAGAAACTGTGAGGTCAAGCAAATATCGTAATTTTGAACGAAACAGTGTAATTGAGCGTCTTTAGATACAAGTGCGAATGTTAGGTTAGGTTAAGATATGAACCGCGCTAAAACCGCGTTAAACAATGTCACTTAGTGAGATGCTGTGTTTTTCACCATTACAAGTCGGGAACTGCGATATCTAATGTGAAAGCGCATGAAACCGTCGTAATCTTGTAGAAAACATTGTAAAGTAGCGAATAAAACGTTTTCTAACGATAGAAGTGCGAAGGTTCGGTTAGTTTGAGTTATGTTAGTTTAAGCTAGGTAGCGTCGTGAAACCACCAAAAACGACGTCATCTAACGAGATAGTGTTGTTTTAATGCGAGTACGAAACTGCGACAGGTAAAATGTTGTGAAAGCACTCAAAACGGCATGAACAAGCCAAATACTGCGTGTTGTACCGTTACAAGTGCGAAACTGCTATATTGTGATATTCTCGTTGAAGCGCATGCAAGCATCGTGAAACCTTAAAGAACGATGTCATTTAGCGAGATACAGCGTTCTGTACTGCAATAAGTTGGTGAAAAACTGTGAGGTTATGCAAATATCGTAATTGTGAACGAAACAGTGTAATAGAGCGTTTTTCAATACAAGTACGAATGTTAGGTTAGGTTAAGATATGAACCAACGTAAAACCGCATTAAACAATGTCACTTAGTGAGATGCAGTGTTTTTCACCATTACAAGTTGGGAACTGCGATATCTAATGTGAAAGCACTTGCAAACGTCGTTAGGTTAGGTTAGGTTAGGTTAGGTTACGTTAGGTTAGGTTTGGTTAGGTTAGGTTAGGTTAGGTTATTTTAGGTTAGGTTGGGTTAGGTTAGGTTAGGTTACGTTAGGTTAAGGTATGAACCGTCGTAAAACCGCAATAAACAATGTCACTTAGTGAGATGCAGTGTTTTTCACCTTTACAAGTTGGGAACTGCGATATCTAATGTGAAAGCGCTAGAAACCGTCGTAATGTTGTAGAAAGCAATGTAAAGTAGCGAGTAAAACGTTTTCTAACGATAGAAGTGCGAAGGTTATGTTAGGTTGAGTTATGTTAGTTTAAGCTAGGTAGCGTCGTGAAACCACCAAAAACGACGTCGTCTAACGAGATAGTTGTTTTATTGCGAGTACGAAACTGCGATAGGTAAAATGTTGTGAAAGCACACAAAACGGCATGAACAAGCCAAATACTGCGTGTTGTACCGTTACAAGTGCGAAAGTGCTATGTTGTGACATTCTCGGTAAAGCGCATGCAAGTATCGTGAAACCTTAAAGAACGATGTCATTTAGCGAGATACAGCGTTCTGTACTGTAATAAGTTGGTGAGAAACTGTGAGGTCAAGCAAATATCGTAATTTTGAACGAAACAGTGTAATTGAGCGTCTTTAGATACAAGTGCGAATGTTAGGTTAGGTTGACATATCAACCGTCGTAAAACCGCATTAAACAATGTCACTTAGTGAAATGTAGTGTTTTTCAACATTACAAGTCGGGAACTACGATATCTAATGTGAAAGCGCATGAAACCGTCGTAATCTTGTAGAAAACATTATAAAGTGGCGAGTAAAACGTTTTCTAACGATAGAAGTGCGAAGGTTAGGTTAGGTTAGGTTAGTTAAGCTAGGTAGCGTCGGGAAACTACCAAAAACGACGTCATCTAACGAGATAGTGTTGTTTTATAGCGAGTATTAAACTGCGATAGGTGAAATGTTGTGAAAACACACAAAACGGCATGAACAAGCCAAATACTGCGTGTTCTACCGTTACAAGTGCGAAACTGCTATATTGTGATATTCTCGTTAAATCGCATGCAAGCATCGTGAAACCTTAAAGAACAATGTCATTTAGCGAGATACAGCGTTCTGTACTGCAATAAGTTGGTGAAAAACTGTGAGGTTATGCAAATATGGTAATTGTGAACAAAACAGTGTAATAGAGCGTTTTTAGATACAAGTGCGATTGTTAGGTTAGGTTAAGATATGAACCGTCGTAAAACCGCATTAAACAATGTCAATTACTGAGATGCAGTGTTTTTCACTATTAAAAGTGGGGAACTGCGATATTTAATGTGAAAGCGCTTGCAACCGTCGTTAGGTTAGGTTAGGTTAGGTTAGGTTAGGTTAGGTTAGGTTTGGTTAGGTTAGGTTAGGTTAGGTTAGATTAGGTTAGGTTGGGTTGAGTTGGGTTAGGTTAGGTTAGGTTAGGTTAGGTTGGGTTAGGTTAGGTTAGGTTAGGTTAGGTTACGTTAGGTTAGGTTACGTTAGGTTAGGTTAGGTTACGTTAGGTTAGGTTAGGTTAGGTTAGGTTGGGTTGGGTGTTGGGTTGGGTTGGGTTGGGTTAGGTTGGGTTAGGTTAGGTTAGGTTAGGTTAGGTTAGGTTAGGTTAGGTTAGGTTTGGTTAGGTTAGGTTAGGTTAGGTTAGGTTAGGGTATGTTAGGTAAGGTTTGGTTAGGTTAGGTTAGGTTAGGTTGGTTTAGGTAAGGTTAGGTTAGGTTAAGATATGAACCGCGCTAAAACCGCGTTAAACAATGTCACTTAGTGAGATGCTGTGTTTTTCACCATTACAAGTCGGGAACTGCGATATCTAATGTGAAAGCGCATGAAACCGTCGTAATCTTATAGAAAACATTGTAAAGTAGCGAATAAAACGTTTTCTAACGATAGAAGTGCGAAGGTTCGGTTAGTTTGAGTTATGTTAGTTTAAGCTAGGTAGCGTCGTGAAACCACCAAAAACGACGTCATCTAACGAGATAGTGTTGTTTTAATGCGAGTACGAAACTGCGACAGGTAAAATGTTGTGAAAGCACTCAAAACGGCATGAACAAGCCAAATACTGCGTGTTGTACCGTTACAAGTGCGAAACTGCTATATTGTGATATTCTCGTTGAAGCGCATGCAAGCATCGTGAAACCTTAAAGAACGATGTCATTTAGCGAGATACAGCGTTCTGTACTGCAATAAGTTGGTGAGAAACTGTGAGGTCAAGCAAATATCGTAATTGTGAACGAAACAGTGTAATTGAGCGTCTTTAGATACAAGTGCGAATGTTAGGTTAGGTTGACATATCAACCGTCGTAAAACCGCATTAAACAATGTCACTTAGTGAGATGTAGTGTTTTTCAACATTACAAGTCGGGAACTACGATATCTAATGTGAAAGCGCATGAAACCGTCGTAATCTTGTAGAAAACATTGTAAAGTGGCGAGTAAAACGTTTTCTAACGATAGAAGTGCGAAGGTTAGGTTAGGTTAGGTTAGTTTAAGCTAGGTAGCGTCGTGAAACTACCAAAAACGACGTCATCTAACGAGATAGTGTTGTTTTATAGCGAGTATTAAACTGCGATAGGTTAAATGTTGTGAAAGCACACAAAACGGCATGAACAAGCCAAATACTGCGTGTTCTACCGTTACAAGTGCGAAACTGCTATATTGTGATATTCTCGTTAAATCGCATGCAAGCATCGTGAAACCTTAAAGAACAATGTCATTTAGCGAGATACAGCGTTCTGTACTGCAATAAGTTGGTGAAAAACTGTGAGGTTATGCAAATATTGTAATTGTGAACAAAACAGTGTAATAGAGCGTTTTTAGATACAAGTGCGAATGTTAGGTTAGGTTAAGATATGAACCGTCGTAAAACCGCATTAAACAATGTCAATTACTGAGATGCAGTGTTTTTCACCATTAAAAGTGGGGAACTGCGATATTTATTGTGAAAGCGCTTGCAACCGTCGTTAGGTTAGGTTAGGTTAGGTTAGGTTAGGTTAGGTTAGGTTAGGTTAGGTTAGGTTAGGTTAGATTAGGTTAGGTTGGGTTGAGTTGGGTTAGGTTAGGTTAGGTTAGGTTAGGTTGGGTTAGGTTAGGTTAGGTTAGGTTAGGTTACGTTAGGTTAGGTTACGTTAGGTTAGGTTAGGTTAGGTTACGTTAGGTTAAGTTAGGTTAGGTTAGGTTTGGTTAGGTTAGGTTAGCTTAGCTTAGGTTAGGTTAGGTTGGGTTGGGTTGGGTTAGGTTGGGTTAGGTTAGGTTAGGTTAGGTGGGTTAGGTTAGTTTAGGTTAGGTTAGGTTAGGTTAGGTTAAGTTGGGTTGGGTTAGGTTAGGTTAGATTAGGTAAGGTTAGGTTAGGTTAGGTTAGGTTAGGTTAAGGTATGAAGCGTCGTAAAACCGCATTAAACAATGTCACTTAGTGAGATGCAGTGTTTTTCACCTTTACAAGTTGGGAACTGTGATATCTAATGTGAAAGCGCTTGAAACCGTCGTAATGTTGTAGAAAGCAATGTAAAGTAGCAAGTAAAACGTTTTCTAACGATAGAAGTGCGAAGGTCATGTTAGGTTATGTTAGTTTAAGCTAGGTAGCGTCGTGAAACTACCAAAAACAACGTCCTCTAACGAGATAGTGTTGTTTTATTGCGAGTACGAAACTGCGATAGGTGAAATGTTGTGAAAGCACACAAAACGGCATGAACAAGCCAAATACTGCGTGTTGTACCGTTACAAGTGCGAAACTGCTATGTTGTGATATTCTCGTTAAAGCGCATGCAAGTATCGTGAAACCTTAAAGAACGATGTCATTTAGCGAGATACAGCGTTCTGTACTGCAATAAGTTGGTGAAAAACTGTGAGGTTATGCAAATATCCTAATTGTGAACGAAACAGTGTAATAGAGCGTTTTTTAATACAAGTGCGAATGTTAGGTTAGGTTAAGATATGAACCGTCGTAAAACCGCATTAAACAATGTCACTTAGTGAGATGCAGTGTTTTTCACCATTACAAGTTGGGAACTGCGATATCTAATGTGAAAGCACTTGCAAACGTCGTTAGGTTAGGTTAGGTTAGGTTAGGTTACGTTAGGTTAGGTTTGGTTAGGTTAGGTTAGGTTAGGTTAGGTTATGTTAGGTTAGGTTGGGTTAGGTTAGGTTAGGTTACGTTAGGTTAAGGTATGAACCGTCGTAAAACCGCAATAAACAATGTCACTTAGTGAGATGCAGTGTTTTTCACCTTTACAAGTTGGGAACTGCGATATCTAATGTGAAAGCGCTAGAAACCGTCGTAATGTTGTAGAAAGCAATGTAAAGTAGCGAGTAAAACGTTTTCTAACGATAGAAGTGCGAAGGTTATGTTAGGTTGAGTTATGTTAGTTTAAGCTAGGTAGCGTCGTGAAACCACCAAAAACGACGTCGTCTAACGAGATAGTTGTTTTATTGCGAGTACGAAACTGCGATAGGTAAAATGTTGTGAAAGCACACAAAACGGCATGAACAAGCCAAATACTGCGTGTTGTACCGTTACAAGTGCGAAAGTGCTATGTTGTGACATTCTCGGTAAAGCGCATGCAAGTATCGTGAAACCTTAAAGAACGATGTCATTTAGCGAGATACAGCGTTCTGTACTGTAATAAGTTGGTGAGAAACTGTGAGGTCAAGCAAATATCGTAATTGTGAACGAAACAGTGTAATTGAGCGTCTTTAGATACAAGTGCGAATGTTAGGTTAGGTTGACATATCAACCGTCGTAAAACCGCATTAAACAATGTCACTTAGTGAGATGTAGTGTTTTTCACCATTACAAGTCGGGAACTGCGATATCTAATGTGAAAGCGCATGAAACCGTCGTAATCTTGTAGAAAAGATTGTAAAGTAGCGAATAAAACGTTTTCTAACGATAGAAGTGCGAAGGTTATGTTAGGTTGAGTTATGTTAGTTTAAGCTAGGTAGCGTCGTGAAACCACCAAAAAGGACGTCATCTAACGAGATAGTGTTGTTTTATTGCGAGTACGAAACTGCGATAGGTAAAATGTTGTGAAAGCACACAAAACGGCATGAACAAGCCAAATACTGCGTGTTGTACCGTTACAAGTGCGAAACTGCTATATTGTGATATTCTCGTTGAAGCGCATGCAAGCATCGTGAAACCTTAAAGAACGATGTCATTTAGCGAGATACAGCGTTCTGTACTGCAATAAGTTGGTGAAAAACTGTGAGGTTATGCAAATATCGTAATTGTGAACGAAACAGTGTAATAGAGCGTTTTTCAATACAAGTACGAATGTTAGGTTAGGTTAAGATATGAACCGTCGTAAAACCGCATTAAACAATGTCACTTAGTGAGATGCAGGGTTTTTCACCATTACAAGTTGGGAACTGCGATATCTAATGTGAAAGCACTTGCAAACGTCGTTAGGTTAGGTTAGGTTAGGTTAGGTTACGTTAGGTTAGGTTTGGTTACGTTAGGTTAGGTTAGGTTATGTTAGGTTAGGTTGGGTTAGGTTAGGTTAGGTTACGTTAGGTTAAGGTATGAACCGTCGTAAAACCGCAATAAACAATGTCACTTAGTGAGATGCAGTGTTTTTCACCTTTACAAGTTGGGAACTGCGATATCCAATGCGAAAGCGCTTAAAACCGTCGTAATGTTGTAGAAAGCAATGTAAAGTAGCGAGTAAAACGTTTTCTAACGATAGAAGTGCGAAGGTTATGTTAGGTTGAGTTATGTTAGTTTAAGCTAGGTAGCGTCGTGAAACCACCAAAAACGACGTCATCTAACGAGATAGTGTTGTTTTATTGCGAGTACGAAACTGCGATAGGTAAAATGTTGTGAAAGCGCACAAAACGGCATGAACAAGCCAAATACTGCGTGTTGTACCGTTACAAGTGCGAAAGTGCTATGTTGTGACATTCTCGGTAAAGCGCATGCAAGTATCGTGAAACCTTAAAGAACGATGTCATTTAGCGAGATACAGCGTTCTGTACTGTAATAAGTTGGTGAGAAACTGTGAGGTCAAGCAAATATCGTAATTTTGAACGAAACAGTGTAATTGAGCGTCTTTAGATACAAGTGCGAATGTTAGGTTAGGTTGACATATCAACCGTCGTAAAACCGCATTAAACAATGTCACTTAGTGAAATGTAGTGTTTTTCAACATTACAAGTCGGGAACTACGATATCTAATGTGAAAGCGCATGAAACCGTCGTAATCTTGTAGAAAACATTATAAAGTGGCGAGTAAAACGTTTTCTAACGATAGAAGTGCGAAGGTTAGGTTAGGTTAGTTAAGCTAGGTAGCGTCGTGAAACTACCAAAAACGACGTCATCTAACGAGATAGTGTTGTTTTATAGCGAGTATTAAACTGCGATAGGTGAAATGTTGTGAAAACACACAAAACGGCATGAACAAGCCAAATACTGCGTGTTCTACCGTTACAAGTGCGAAACTGCTATATTGTGATATTCTCGTTAAATCGCATGCAAGCATCGTGAAACCTTAAAGAACAATGTCATTTAGCGAGATACAGCGTTCTGTACTGCAATAAGTTGGTGAAAAACTGTGAGGTTATGCAAATATGGTAATTGTGAACAAAACAGTGTAATAGAGCGTTTTTAGATACAAGTGCGATTGTTAGGTTAGGTTAAGATATGAACCGTCGTAAAACCGCATTAAACAATGTCAATTACTGAGATGCAGTGTTTTTCACTATTAAAAGTGGGGAACTGCGATATTTAATGTGAAAGCGCTTGCAACCGTCGTTAGGTTAGGTTAGGTTAGGTTAGGTTAGGTTAGGTTTGGTTAGGTTAGGTTAGGTTAGGTTAGGTTAGATTAGGTTAGGTTGGGTTGAGTTGGGTTAGGTTAGGTTAGGTTAGGTTAGGTTGGGTTAGGTTAGGTTAGGTTAGGTTAGGTTACGTTAGGTTAGGTTACGTTAGGTTAGGTTAGGTTACGTTAGGTTAGGTTAGGTTAGGTTAGGTTGGGTTGGGTGTTGGGTTGGGTTGGGTTGGGTTAGGTTGGGTTAGGTTAGGTTAGGTTAGGTTAGGTTAGGTTAGGTTAGGTTTGGTTAGGTTAGGTTAGGTTAGGTTAGGTTAGGGTATGTTAGGTAAGGTTTGGTTAGGTTAGGTTAGGTTAGGTTGGTTTAGGTAAGGTTAGGTTAGGTTAAGATATGAACCGCGCTAAAACCGCGTTAAACAATGTCACTTAGTGAGATGCTGTGTTTTTCACCATTACAAGTCGGGAACTGCGATATCTAATGTGAAAGCGCATGAAACCGTCGTAATCTTATAGAAAACATTGTAAAGTAGCGAATAAAACGTTTTCTAACGATAGAAGTGCGAAGGTTCGGTTAGTTTGAGTTATGTTAGTTTAAGCTAGGTAGCGTCGTGAAACCACCAAAAACGACGTCATCTAACGAGATAGTGTTGTTTTAATGCGAGTACGAAACTGCGACAGGTAAAATGTTTTGAAAGCACTCAAAACGGCATGAACAAGCCAAATACTGCGTGTTGTACCGTTACAAGTGCGAAACTGCTATATTGTGATATTCTCGTTGAAGCGCATGCAAGCATCGTGAAACCTTAAAGAACGATGTCATTTAGCGAGATACAGCGTTCTGTACTGCAATAAGTTGGTGAGAAACTGTGAGGTCAAGCAAATATCGTAATTGTGAACGAAACAGTGTAATTGAGCGTCTTTAGATACAAGTGCGAATGTTAGGTTAGGTTGACATATCAACCGTCGTAAAACCGCATTAAACAATGTCACTTAGTGAGATGTAGTGTTTTTCAACATTACAAGTCGGGAACTACGATATCTAATGTGAAAGCGCATGAAACCGTCGTAATCTTGTAGAAAACATTGTAAAGTGGCGAGTAAAACGTTTTCTAACGATAGAAGTGCGAAGGTTAGGTTAGGTTAGGTTAGTTTAAGCTAGGTAGCGTCGTGAAACTACCAAAAACGACGTCATCTAACGAGATAGTGTTGTTTTATAGCGAGTATTAAACTGCGATAGGTTAAATGTTGTGAAAGCACACAAAACGGCATGAACAAGCCAAATACTGCGTGTTCTACCGTTACAAGTGCGAAACTGCTATATTGTGATATTCTCGTTAAATCGCATGCAAGCATCGTGAAACCTTAAAGAACAATGTCATTTAGCGAGATACAGCGTTCTGTACTGCAATAAGTTGGTGAAAAACTGTGAGGTTATGCAAATATTGTAATTGTGAACAAAACAGTGTAATAGAGCGTTTTTAGATACAAGTGCGAATGTTAGGTTAGGTTAAGATATGAACCGTCGTAAAACCGCATTAAACAATGTCAATTACTGAGATGCAGTGTTTTTCACCATTAAAAGTGGGGAACTGCGATATTTATTGTGAAAGCGCTTGCAACCGTCGTTAGGTTAGGTTAGGTTAGGTTAGGTTAGGTTTGGTTAGGTTAGGTTAGGTTAGGTTAGGTTAGATTAGGTTAGGTTGGGTTGAGTTGGGTTAGGTTAGGTTAGGTTAGGTTAGGTTGGGTTAGGTTAGGTTAGGTTAGGTTAGGTTACGTTAGGTTAGGTTACGTTAGGTTAGGTTAGGTTAGGTTACGTTAGGTTAAGTTAGGTTAGGTTAGGTTTGGTTAGGTTAGGTTAGGTTAGCTTAGGTTAGGTTAGGTTGGGTTGGGTTGGGTTAGGTTGGGTTAGGTTAGGTTAGGTTAGGTGGGTTAGGTTAGTTTAGGTTAGGTTAGGTTAGGTTAGGTTAAGTTGGGTTGGGTTAGGTTAGGTTAGATTAGGTAAGGTTAGGTTAGGTTAGGTTAGGTTAAGGTATGAAGCGTCGTAAAACCGCATTAAACAATGTCACTTAGTGAGATGCAGTGTTTTTCACCTTTACAAGTTGGGAACTGTGATATCTAATGTGAAAGCGCTTGAAACCGTCGTAATGTTGTAGAAAGCAATGTAAAGTAGCAAGTAAAACGTTTTCTAACGATAGAAGTGCGAAGGTCATGTTAGGTTATGTTAGTTTAAGCTAGGTAGCGTCGTGAAACTACCAAAAACAACGTCCTCTAACGAGATAGTGTTGTTTTATTGCGAGTACGAAACTGCGATAGGTGAAATGTTGTGAAAGCACACAAAACGGCATGAACAAGCCAAATACTGCGTGTTGTACCGTTACAAGTGCGAAACTGCTATGTTGTGATATTCTCGTTAAAGCGCATGCAAGTATCGTGAAACCTTAAAGAACGATGTCATTTAGCGAGATACAGCGTTCTGTACTGCAATAAGTTGGTGAAAAACTGTGAGGTTATGCAAATATCCTAATTGTGAACGAAACAGTGTAATAGAGCGTTTTTTAATACAAGTGCGAATGTTAGGTTAGGTTAAGATATGAACCGTCGTAAAACCGCATTAAACAATGTCACTTAGTGAGATGCAGTGTTTTTCACCATTACAAGTTGGGAACTGCGATATCTAATGTGAAAGCACTTGCAAACGTCGTTAGGTTAGGTTAGGTTAGGTTAGGTTACGTTAGGTTAGGTTTGGTTAGGTTAGGTTAGGTTAGGTTAGGTTATGTTAGGTTAGGTTGGGTTAGGTTAGGTTAGGTTACGTTAGGTTAAGGTATGAACCGTCGTAAAACCGCAATAAACAATGTCACTTAGTGAGATGCAGTGTTTTTCACCTTTACAAGTTGGGAACTGCGATATCTAATGTGAAAGCGCTAGAAACCGTCGTAATGTTGTAGAAAGCAATGTAAAGTAGCGAGTAAAACGTTTTCTAACGATAGAAGTGCGAAGGTTATGTTAGGTTGAGTTATGTTAGTTTAAGCTAGGTAGCGTCGTGAAACCACCAAAAACGACGTCGTCTAACGAGATAGTTGTTTTATTGCGAGTACGAAACTGCGATAGGTAAAATGTTGTGAAAGCACACAAAACGGCATGAACAAGCCAAATACTGCGTGTTGTACCGTTACAAGTGCGAAAGTGCTATGTTGTGACATTCTCGGTAAAGCGCATGCAAGTATCGTGAAACCTTAAAGAACGATGTCATTTAGCGAGATACAGCGTTCTGTACTGTAATAAGTTGGTGAGAAACTCTGAGGTCAAGCAAATATCGTAATTGTGAACGAAACAGTGTAATTGAGCGTCTTTAGATACAAGTGCGAATGTTAGGTTAGGTTGACATATCAACCGTCGTAAAACCGCATTAAACAATGTCACTTAGTGAGATGTAGTGTTTTTCACCATTACAAGTCGGGAACTGCGATATCTAATGTGAAAGCGCATGAAACCGTCGTAATCTTGTAGAAAAGATTGTAAAGTAGCGAATAAAACGTTTTCTAACGATAGAAGTGCGAAGGTTATGTTAGGTTGAGTTATGTTAGTTTAAGCTAGGTAGCGTCGTGAAACCACCAAAAAGGACGTCATCTAACGAGATAGTGTTGTTTTATTGCGAGTACGAAACTGCGATAGGTAAAATGTTGTGAAAGCACACAAAACGGCATGAACAAGCCAAATACTGCGTGTTGTACCGTTACAAGTGCGAAACTGCTATATTGTGATATTCTCGTTAAATCGCATGCAAGCACCGTGAAACCTTAAAGAACAATGTCATTTAGCGAGATACAGCGTTCTGTACTGCAATAAGTTGGTGAAAAACTGTGAGGTTATGCAAATATCGTAATTGTGAACAAAACAGTGTAATAGAGCGTTTTTAGATACAAGTGCGAATGTTAGGTTAGGTTAAGATATGAACCGTCGTAAAACCGCATTAAACAATGTCAATTACTTAGATGCAGTGTTTTTCACCATTAAAAGTGGGGAACTGCGATATTTATTGTGAAAGCGCTTGCAACCGTCGTTAGGTTAGGTTAGGTTAGGTTAGGTTAGGTTAGGTTTGGTTAGGTTAGGTTAGGTTAGGTTAGGTTAGGTTAGATTAGGTTAGGTTGGGTTGAGTTGGGTTAGGTTAGGTTAGGTTAGGTTAGGTTGGGTTAGGTTAGGTTACGTTAGGTTAGGTTACGTTAGGTTAGGTTTGGTTAGGTTACGTTAGGTTAGGTTAGGTTAGGTAAGGATAATTTGGTTAGGTTAGGTAAGGTTAGGTTAGGTTAGGTTAGGTTGGGTTGGGTGTTCTTGGGTTGGGTTGGGTTGGGTTAGGTTGGGTTAGGTTAGGTTAGGTTACGTTAGGTTAGGTTAGGTTAGGTTACGTTAGGTTATGTTAGGTTAGGTTAGGTTACGTTAGGTTAGGTTAGGTCAGGTAAGGTTAGGTTACGTTAGAATAGGTTAGGTTAGGTACGTTAGGTTAGGTTAAGTTAGGTTAGGTTAGGTTTGGTTAGGTTAGGTTAGGTTAGCTTAGGTTAGGTTAGGTTGGGTTGGGTTGGGTTAGGTTGGGTTAGGTTAGGTTAGGTTAGGTGGGTTAGGTTAGTTTAGGTTAGGTTAGGTTAGGTTAGGTTAAGTTGGGTTGGGTTAGGTTAGGTTAGATTAGGTAAGGTTAGGTTAGGTTAGGTTAGGTTAGGTTAAGGTAAGAAGCGTCGTAAAACCGCTATAAACAATGTCACTTAGTGAGATGCAGTGTTTTTCACCTTTACAAGTTGGGAACTGTGATATCTAATGTGAAAGCGCTTGAAACCGTCGTAATGTTGTAGAAAGCAATGTAAAGTAGCAAGTAAAACGTTTTCTAACGATAGAAGTGCGAAGGTCATGTTAGGTTATGTTAGTTTAAGCTAGGTAGCGTCGTGAAACTACCAAAAACAACGTCATCTAACGAGATAGTGTTGTTTTATTGCGAGTACGAAACTGCGATAGGTGAAATGTTGTGAAAGCACACAAAACGGCATGAACAAGCCAAATACTGCGTGTTGTACCGTTACAAGTGCGAAACTGCTATGTTGTGATATTCTCGTTAAAGCGCATGCAAGCATCGTGAAACCTTAAAGAACGATGTCATTTAGCGAGATACAGCGTTCTGTACTGCAATAAGTTGATGAAAAACTGTGAGGTTATGCAAATATCCTAATTGTGAACGAAACAGTGTAATAGAGCGTTTTTTAATACAAGTGCGAATGTTAGGTTAGGTTAAGATATGAACCGTCGTAAAACCGCATTAAACAATGTCACTTAGTGAGATGCAGTGTTTTTCACCATTACAAGTTGGGAACTGCGATATCTAATGTGAAAGCACTTGCAAACGTCGTTAGGTTAGGTTAGGTTAGGTTACGTTAGGTTAGGTTTGGTTAGGTTAGGTTAGGTTAGGTTAGGTTATGTTAGGTTAGGTTGGGTTAGGTTAGGTTAGGTTACGTTAGGTTAAGGTATGAACCGTCGTAAAACCGCAATAAACAATGTCACTTAGTGAGATGCAGTGTTTTTCACCTTTACAAGTTGGGAACTGCGATATCCAATGCGAAAGCGCTTAAAACCGTCGTAATGTTGTAGAAAGCAATGTAAAGTAGCGAGTAAAACGTTTTCTAACGATAGAAGTGCGAAGGTTATGTTAGGTTGAGTTATGTTAGTTTAAGCTAGGTAGCGTCGTGAAACCACCAAAAACGACGTCATCTAACGAGATAGTGTTGTTTTATTGCGAGTACGAAACTGCGATAGGTAAAATGTTGTGAAAGCGCACAAAACGGCATGAACAAGCCAAATACTGCGTGTTGTACCGTTACAAGTGCGAAAGTGCTATGTTGTGACATTCTCGGTAAAGCGCATGCAAGTATCGTGAAACCTTAAAGAACGATGTCATTTAGCGAGATACAGCGTTCTGTACTGTAATAAGTTGGTGAGAAACTGTGAGGTCAAGCAAATATCGTAATTTTGAACGAAACAGTGTAATTGAGCGTCTTTAGATACAAGTGCCAATGTTAGGTTAGGGTGACATATCAACCGTCGTAAAACCGCATTAAACAATGTCACTTAGTGAGATGTAGTGTTTTTCAACATTACAAGTCGGGAACTACGATATCTAATGTGAAAGCGCATGAAACCGTCGTAATCTTGTAGAAAACATTATAAAGTGGCGAGTAAAACGTTTTCTAACGATATAAGTGCGAAGGTTAGGTTAGGTTAGGTTAGTTAAGCTAGGTAGCGTCGTGAAACTACCAAAAACGACGTCATCTAACGAGATAGTGTTGTTTTATAGCGAGTATTAAACTGCGATAGGTGAAATGTTGTGAAAGCACACAAAACGGCATGAACAAGCCAAATACTGCGTGTTCTACCGTTACAAGTGCGAAACTGCTATATTGTGATATTCTCGTTAAATCGCATGCAAGCATCGTGAAACCTTAAAGAACAATGTCATTTAGCGAGATACAGCGTTCTGTACTGCAATAAGTTGGTGAAAAACTGTGAGGTTATGCAAATATCGTAATTGTGAACAAAACAGTGTAATAGAGCGTTTTTAGATACAAGTGCGATTGTTAGGTTAGGTTAAGATATGAACCGTCGTAAAACCGCATTAAACAATGTCAATTACTGAGATGCAGTGTTTTTCACCATTAAAAGTGGGGAACTGCGATATTTAATGTGAAAGCGCTTGCAACCGTCGTTAGGTTAGGTTAGGTTAGGTTAGGTTTGGTTAGGTTAGGTTAGGTTAGGTTAGGTTAGATTAGGTTAGGTTGGGTTGAGTTGGGTTAGGTTAGGTTAGGTTAGGTTAGGTTGGGTTAGGTTAGGTTAGGTTAGGTTACGTTAGGTTAGGTTACGTTAGGTTAGGTTAGGTTAGGTTACGTTAGGTTAGGTTAGGTTAGGTAAGGATAATTTGGTTAGGTTAGGTAAGGTTAGGTTAGGTTAGGTTAGGTTGGGTTGGGTGTTGGGTTGGGTTGGGTTGGGTTAGGTTGGGTTAGGTTAGGTTAGGTTAGGTTAGGTTAGGTTACGTTAGGTTAGGTTAGGTTAGGTTAGGTTTGGTTAGGTTAGGTTAGGTTAGGTTACGTTAGGGTATGTTAGGTAAGGTTTGGTTAGGTTAGGTTAGGTTAGGTTGGTTTAGGTAAGGTTAGGTTAGGTTAAGATATGAACCGCGCTAAAACCGCGTTAAACAATGTCACTTAGTGAGATGCTGTGTTTTTCACCATTACAAGTCGGGAACTGCGATATCTAATGTGAAAGCGCATGAAACCGTCATAATCTTGTAGAAAACATTGTAAAGTAGCGAATAAAACGTTTTCTAACGATAGAAGTGCGAAGGTTCGGTTAGTTTGAGTTATGTTAGTTTAAGCTAGGTAGCGTCGCGAAACCACCAAAAACGACGTCATCTAACGAGATAGTGTTGTTTTAATGCGAGTACGAAACTGCGACAGGTAAAATGTTGTGAAAGCACTCAAAACGGCATGAACAAGCCAAATACTGCGTGTTGTACCGTTACAAGTGCGAAACTGCTATATTGTGATATTCTCGTTGAAGCGCATGCAAGCATCGTGAAACCTTAAAGAACGATGTCATTTAGCGAGATACAGCGTTCTGTACTGCAATAAGTTGGTGAAAAACTGTGAGGTTATGCAAATATCGTAATTGTGAACGAAACAGTGTAATAGAGCGTTTTTCAATACAAGTACGAATGTTAGTTAGGTTAAGATATGAACCGTCGTAAAACCGCATTAAACAATGTCAATTACTTAGATGCAGTGTTTTTCACCATTAAAAGTGGGGAACTGCGATATTGTGAAAGCGCTTGCAACCGTCGTTAGGTTAGGTTAGGTTAGGTTAGGTTAGGTTAGGTTTGGTTAGGTTAGGTTAGGTTAGGTTAGATTAGGTTAGGTTGGGTTGAGTTGGGTTAGGTTAGGTTAGGTTAGGTTAGGTTGGGTTAGGTTAGGTTAGGTTAGGTTAGGTTACGTTAGGTTAGGTTACGTTAGGTTAGGTTTGGTTAGGTTACGTTAGGTTAGGTTAGGTTAGGTAAGGATAATTTGGTTAGGTTAGGTAAGGTTAGGTTAGGTTAGGTTAGGTTGGGTTGGGTGTTGTTGGGTTGGGTTGGGTTGGGTTAGGTTGGGTTAGGTTAGGTTAGGTTACGTTAGGTTAGGTTAGGTTAGGTTACGTTAGGTTATGTTAGGTTAGGTTAGGTTACGTTAGGTTAGGTTAGGTCAGGTAAGGTTAGGTTACGTTAGAATAGGTTAGGTTAGGTTACGTTAGGTTAGGTTAAGTTAGGTTAGGTTAGGTTTGGTTAGGTTAGGTTAGGTTAGCTTAGGTTAGGTTAGGTTGGGTTGGGTTGGGTTAGGTTGGGTTAGGTTAGGTTAGGTTAGGTGGGTTAGGTTAGTTTAGGTTAGGTTAGGTTAGGTTAGGTTAAGTTGGGTTGGGTTAGGTTAGGTTAGATTAGGTAAGGTTAGGTTAGGTTAGGTTAGGTTAAGGTATGAAGCGTCGTAAAACCGCTATAAACAATGTCACTTAGTGAGATGCAGTGTTTTTCACCTTTACAAGTTGGGAACTGTGATATCTAATGTGAAAGCGCTTGAAACCGTCGTAATGTTGTAGAAAGCAATGTAAAGTAGCAAGTAAAACGTTTTCTAACGATAGAAGTGCGAAGGTCATGTTAGGTTATGTTAGTTTAAGCTAGGTAGCGTCGTGAAACTACCAAAAACAACGTCATCTAACGAGATAGTGTTGTTTTATTGCGAGTACGAAACTGCGATAGGTGAAATGTTGTGAAAGCACACAAAACGGCATGAACAAGCCAAATACTGCGTGTTCTACCGTTACAAGTGCGAAACTGCTATATTGTGATATTCTCGTTAAATCGCATGCAAGCATCGTGAAACCTTAAAGAACAATGTCATTTAGCGAGATACAGCGTTCTGTACTGCAATAAGTTGGTGAAAAACTGTGAGGTTATGCAAATATCGTAATTGTGAACAAAACAGTGTAATAGAGCGTTTTTAGATACAAGTGCGAATGTTAGGTTAGGTTAAGATATGAACCGTCGTAAAACCGCATTAAACAATGTCAATTACTGAGATGCAGTGTTTTTCACCATTAAAAGTGGGGAACTGCGATATTTATTGTGAAAGCGCTTGCAACCGTCGTTAGGTTAGGTTAGGTTAGGTTAGGTTAGGTTAGGTTTGGTTAGGTTAGGTTAGGTTAGGTTAGGTTAGATTAGGTTAGGTTGGGTTGAGTTGGGTTAGGTTAGGTTAGGTTAGGTTAGGTTAGGTTGGGTTAGGTTAGGTTAGGTTAGGTTAGGTTACGTTAGGTTAGGTTACGTTAGGTTAGGTTAGGTTAGGTTACGTTAGGTTAGGTTAGGTTAGATAAGGATAATTTGGTTAGGTTAGGAAAAGTTAGGTTAGGTTAGGTTAGGTTGGGTTGGGTGTTGTTGGGTTGGGTTGGGTTGGGTTAGGTTGGGTTAGGTTAGGTTAGGTTACGTTAGGTTAGGTTAGGTTAGGTTACGTTAGGTTATGTTAGGTTAGGTTAGGTTACGTTAGGTTAGGTTAGGTCAGGTAAGGTTAGGTTACGTTAGAATAGGTTAGGTTAGGTTACGTTAGGTTAGGTTAAGTTAGGTTAGGTTAGGTTTGGTTAGGTTAGGTTAGGTTAGCTTAGGTTAGGTTAGGTTGGGTTGGGTTGGGTTGGGTTAGGTTGGGTTAGGTTAGGTTAGGTTAGGTTAGGTGGGTTAGGTTAGTTTAGGTTAGGTTAGGTTAGGTTAGGTTAAGTTGGGTTGGGTTAGGTTAGGTTAGATTAGGTAAGGTTAGGTTAGGTTAGGTTAGGTTAGGTTAAGGTATGAAGCGTCGTAAAACCACATTAAACAATGTCACTTAGTGAGATGCAGTGTTTTTCACCTTTACAAGTTGGGAACTGTGATATCTAATGTGAAAGCGCTTGAAACCGTCGTAATGTTGTAGAAAGCAATGTAAAGTAGCAAGTAAAACGTTTTCTAACGATAGAAGTGCGAAGGTCATGTTAGGTTATGTTAGTTTAAGCTAGGTAGCGTCGTGAAACTACCAAAAACAACGTCATCTAACGAGATAGTGTTGTTTTATTGCGAGTACGAAACTGCGATAGGTGAAATGTTGTGAAAGCACACAAAACGGCATGAACAAGCCGAATACTGCGTGTTGTACCGTTACAAGTGCGAAACTGCTATGTTGTGATATTCTCGTTAAAGCGCATGCAAGCATCGTGAAACCTTAAAGAACGATGTCATTTAGCGAGATACAGCGTTCTGTACTGCAATAAGTTGGTGAAAATCTGTGAGGTTATGCAAATATCCTAATTGTGAACGAAACAGTGTAATAGAGCGTTTTTTAATACAAGTGCGAATGTTAGGTTAGGTTAAGATATGAACCGTCGTAAAACCGCATTAAACAATGTCACTTAGTGAGATGCAGTGTTTTTCACCATTACAAGTTGGGAACTGTGATATCTAATGTGAAAGCACTTGCAAACGTCGTTAGGTTAGGTTAGGTTAGGTTAGGTTACGTTAGGTTAGGTTTGGTTAGGTTAGGTTAGGTTAGGTTAGGTTATGTTAGGTTAGGTTGGGTTAGGTTAGGTTAGGTTACGTTAGGTTAAGGTATGAACCGTCGTAAAACCGCAATAAACAATGTCCCTTAGTGAGATGCAGTGTTTTTCACCTTTACAAGTTGGGAACTGCGATATCTAATGTGAAAGCGCTAGAAACCGTCGTAATGTTGTAGAAAGCAATGTAAAGTAGCGAGTAAAACGTTTTCTAACGATAGAAGTGCGAAGGTTATGTTAGGTTGAGTTATGTTAGTTTAAGCTAGGTAGCGTCGTGAAACGACCAAAAACGACGTCGTCTAACGAGATAGTTGTTTTATTGCGAGTACGAAACTGCGATAGGTAAAATGATGTGAAAGCACACAAAACGGCATGAACAAGCCAAATACTGCGTGTTGTACCGTTACAAGTGCGAAACTGCTATGTTGTGACATTCTCGGTAAAGCGCATGCAAGTATCGTGAAACCTTAAAGAACGATGTCATTTAGCGAGATACAGCGTTCTGTACTGTAATAAGTTGGTGAGAAACTGTGAGGTCAAGCAAATATCGTAATTTTGAACGAAACAGTGTAATTGAGCGTCTTTAGATACAAGTGCGAATGTTAGGTTAGGGTGACATATCAACCGTCGTAAAACCGCATTAAACAATGTCACTTAGTGAGATGTAGTGTTTTTCAACATTACAAGTCGGGAACTACGATATCTAATGTGAAAGCGCATGAAACCGTCGTAATCTTGTAGAAAACATTATAAAGTGGCGAGTAAAACGTTTTCTAACGATAGAAGTGCGAAGGTTCGGTTAGTTTGAGTTATGTTAGTTTAAGCTAGGTAGCGTCGTGAAACCACCAAAAACGACGTCATCTAACGAGATAGTGTTGTTTTAATGCGAGTACGAAACTGCGACAGGTAAAATGTTGTGAAAGCACTCAAAACGGCATGAACAAGCCAAATACTGCGTGTTGTACCGTTACAAGTGCGAAACTGCTATATTGTGATATTCTCGTTGAAGCGCATGCAAGCATCGTGAAACCTTAAAGAACGATGTCATTTAGCGAGATACAGCGTTCTGTACTGCAATAAGTTGGTGAAAAACTGTGAGGTTATGCAAATATCGTAATTGTGAACGAAACAGTGTAATAGAGCGTTTTTCAATACAAGTACGAATGTTAGGTTAGGTTAAGATATGAACCGTCGTAAAACCGCATTAAACAATGTCACTTAGTGAGATGCAGTGTTTTTCACCATTACAAGTTGGGAACTGCGATATCTAATGTGAAAGCACTTGCAAACGTCGTTAGGTTAGGTTAGGTTAGGTTAGGTTACGTTAGGTTAGGTTTGGTTACGTTAGGTTAGGTTAGGTTATGTTAGGTTAGGTTAGGTTAGGTTAGGTTAGGTTACGTTAGGTTAAGGTATGAACCGTCGTAAAACCGCAATAAACAATGTCACTTAGTGAGATGCAGTGTTTTTCACCTTTACAAGTTGGGAACTGCGATATCTAATGCGAAAGCGCTTGAAACCGTCGTAATGTTGTAGAAAGCAATGTAAAGTAGCGAGTAAAACGTTTTCTAACGATAGAAGTGCGAAGGTTATGTTAGGTTGAGTTATGTTAGTTTAAGCTAGGTAGCGTCGTGAAACGACCAAAAACGACGTCATCTAACGAGATAGTGTTGTTTTATAGCGAGTATTAAACTGCGATAGGTGAAATGTTGTGAAAGCACACAAAACGGCATGAACAAGCCAAATACTGCGTGTTCTACCGTTACAAGTGCGAAACTGCTATATTGTGATATTCTCGTTAAATCGCATGCAAGCATCGTGAAACCTTAAAGAACAATGTCATTTAGCGAGATACAGCGTTCTGTACTGCAATAAGTTGGTGAAAAACTGTGAGGTTATGCAAATATCGTAATTGTGAACAAAACAGTGTAATAGAGCGTTTTTAGATACAAGTGCGATTGTTAGGTTAGGTTAAGATATGAACCGTCGTAAAACCGCATTAAACAACGTCAATTACTTAGATGCAGTGTTTTTCACCATTAAAAGTGGGGAACTGCGATATTTAATGTGAAAGCGCTTGCAACCGTCGTTAGGTTAGGTTAGGTTAGGTTAGGTTTGGTTAGGTTAGGTTAGGTTAGGTTAGGTTAGATTAGGTTAGGTTGGGTTGAGTTGGGTTAGGTTAGGTTAGGTTAGGTTAGGTTGGGTTAGGTTAGGTTAGGTTAGGTTACGTTAGGTTAGGTTACGTTAGGTTAGGTTAGGTTAGGTTACGTTAGGTTAGGTTAGGTTAGGTAAGGATAATTTGGTTAGGTTAGGTAAGGTTAGGTTAGGTTGGGTTGGGTGTTGGGTTGGGTTGGGTTGGGTTAGGTTGGGTTAGGTTAGGTTAGGTTAGGTTAGGTTAGGTTACGTTAGGTTAGGTTAGGTTAGGTTTGGTTAGGTTAGGTTAGGTTAGGTTAGGTTAGGGTATGTTAGGTAAGGTTTGGTTAGATTAGGTTAGGTTAGGTTGGTTTAGGTAAGGTTAGGTTAGGTTAAGATATGAACCGCGCTAAAACCGCGTTAAACAATGTCACTTAGTGAGATGCTGTGTTTTTCACCATTACAAGTCGGGAACTGCGATATCTAATGTGAAAGCGCATGAAACCGTCGTAATCTTGTAGAAAACATTGTAAAGTAGCGAATAAAACGTTTTCTAACGATAGAAGTGCGAAGGTTCGGTTAGTTTGAGTTATGTTAGTTTAAGCTAGGTAGCGTCGCGAAACCACCAAAAACGACGTCATCTAACGAGATAGTGTTGTTTTAATGCGAGTACGAAACTGCGACAGGTAAAATGTTGTGAAAGCACTCAAAACGGCATGAACAAGCCAAATACTGCGTGTTGTACCGTTACAAGTGCGAAACTGCTATATTGTGATATTCTCGTTGAAGCGCATGCAAGCATCGTGAAACCTTAAAGAACGATGTCATTTAGCGAGATACAGCGTTCTGTACTGCAATAAGTTGGTGAAAAACTGTGAGGTTATGCAAATATCGTAATTGTGAACGAAACAGTGTAATAGAGCGTTTTTCAATACAAGTACGAATGTTAGGTTAGGTTAAGATATGAACCGTCGTAAAACCGCATTAAACAATGTCAATTACTTAGATGCAGTGTTTTTCACCATTAAAAGTGGGGAACTGCGATATTTATTGTGAAAGCGCTTGCAACCGTCGTTAGGTTAGGTTAGGTTAGGTTAGGTTAGGTTAGGTTAGGTTTGGTTAGGTTAGGTTAGGTTAGGTTAGATTAGGTTAGGTTGGGTTGAGTTGGGTTAGGTTAGGTTAGGTTAGGTTAGGTTGGGTTAGGTTAGGTTAGGTTAGGTTAGGTTACGTTAGGTTAGGTTACGTTAGGTTAGGTTTGGTTAGGTTACGTTAGGTTAGGTTAGGTTAGGTAAGGATAATTTGGTTAGGTTAGGTAAGGTTAGGTTAGGTTAGGTTAGGTTGGGTTGGGTGTTGTTGGGTTGGGTTGGGTTGGGTTAGGTTGGGTTAGGTTAGGTTAGGTTACGTTAGGTTAGGTTAGGTTAGGTTACGTTAGGTTATGTTAGGTTAGGTTAGGTTACGTTAGGTTAGGTTAGGTCAGGTAAGGTTAGGTTACGTTAGAATAGGTTAGGTTAGGTTACGTTAGGTTAGGTTAAGTTAGGTTAGGTTAGGTTTGGTTAGGTTAGGTTAGGTTAGCTTAGGTTAGGTTAGGTTGAGTTGGGTTGGGTTAGGTTGGGTTAGGTTAGGTTAGGTTAGGTGGGTTAGGTTAGTTTAGGTTAGGTTAGGTTAGGTTAAGTTGGGTTGGGTTAGGTTAGGTTAGATTAGGTAAGGTTAGGTTAGGTTAGGTTAGGTTAGGTTAAGGTATGAAGCGTCGTAAAACCGCTATAAACAATGTCACTTAGTGAGATGCAGTGTTTTTCACCTTTACAAGTTGGGAACTGTGATATCTAATGTGAAAGCGCTTAAAACCGTCGTAATGTTGTAGAAAGCAATGTAAAGTAGCAAGTAAAACGTTTTCTAACGATAGAAGTGCGAAGGTCATGTTAGGTTATGTTAGTTTAAGCTAGGTAGCGTCGTGAAACTACCAAAAACAACGTCATCTAACGAGATAGTGTTGTTTTATTGCGAGTACGAAACTGCGATAGGTGAAATGTTGTGAAAGCACACAAAACGGCATGAACAAGCCAAATACTGCGTGTTGTACCGTTACAAGTGCGAAACTGCTGTGTTGTGATATTCTCGTTAAAGCGCATGCAAGCATCGTGAAACCTTAAAGAACGATGTCATTTAGCGAGATACAGCGTTCTGTACTGCAATAAGTTGGTGAAAAACTGTGAGGTTATGCAAATATCCTAATTGTGAACGAAACAGTGTAATAGAGCGTTTTTTAATACAAGTGCGAATGTTAGGTTAGGTTAAGATATGAACCGTCGTAAAACCGCATTAAACAATGTCACTTAGTGAGATGCAGTGTTTTTCACCATTACAAGTTGGGAACTGCGATATCTAATGTGAAAGCACTTGCAAACGTCGTTAGGTTAGGTTAGGTTAGGTTAGGTTACGTTAGGTTAGGTTTGGTTAGGTTAGGTTAGGTTAGGTTAGGTTAGGTTAGGTTAGGTTGGGTTAGGTTAGGTAAGGTTAGGTTAGGTTAAGATATGAACCGCGCTAAAACCGCGTTAAACAATGTCACTTAGTGAGATGCTGTGTTTTTCACCATTACAAGTCGGGAACTGCGATATCTAATGCGAAAGCGCTTGAAACCGTCGTAATGTTGTAGAAAGCAATGTAAAGTAGCGAGTAAAACGTTTTCTAACGATAGAAGTGCGAAGGTTATGTTAGGTTGAGTTATGTTAGTTTAAGCTAGGTAGCGTCGTGAAACCACCAAAAACGACGTCATTAACGAGATAGTGTTGTTTTATTGCGAGTACGAAACTGCGATAGGTAAAATGTTGTGAAAGCACACAAAACAGCATGAACAAGCCAAATACTGCGTGTTGTACCGTTACAAGTGCGAAAGTGCTATGTTGTGACATTCTCGGTAAAGCGCATGCAAGTATCGTGAAACCTTAAAGAACGATGTCATTTAGCGAGATACAGCGTTCTGTACTGTAATAAGTTGGTGAGAAACTGTGAGGTCAAGCAAATATCGTAATTGTGAACGAAACAGTGTAATTGAGCGTTTTTAGATACAAGTGCGAATGTTAGGTTAGGTTGACATATCAACCGTCGTAAAACCGCATTAAACAATGTCACTTAGTGAGATGTAGTGTTTTTCAACATTACAAGTCGGGAACTACGATATCTAATGTGAAAGCGCATGAAACCGTCGTAATCTTGTAGAAAACATTGTAAAGTGGCGAGTAAAACGTTTTCTAACGATAGAAGTGCGAAGGTTAGGTTAGGTTAGGTTAGTTTAAGCTAGGTAGCGTCGTGAAACTACCAAAAACGACGTCATCTAACGAGATATTGTTGTTTCATAGCGAGTATTAAACTGCGATAGGTGAAATGTTGTGAAAGCACACAAAACGGCATGAACAAGCCAAATACTGCGTGTTCTACCGTTACAAGTGCGAAACTGCTATATTGTGATATTCTCGTTAAATCGCATGCAAGCATCGTGAAACCTTAAAGAACAATGTCATTTAGCGAGATACAGCGTTCTGTACTGCAATAAGTTGGTGAAAAACTGTGAGGTTATGCAAATATCGTAATTGTGAACAAAACAGTGTAATAGAGCGTTTTTAGATACAAGTGCGAATGTTAGGTTAGGTTAAGATATGAACCGTCGTAAAACCGCATTAAACAATGTCAATTACTGAGATGCAGTGTTTTTCACCATTAAAAGTGGGGAACTGCGATATTTATTGTGAAAGCGCTTGCAGCCGTCGTTAGGTTAGGTTAGGTTAGGTTAGGTTAGGTTTGGTTAGGTTAGGTTAGATTAGGTTAGGTTGGGTTGAGTTGGGTTAGGTTAGGTTAGGTTAGGTTAGGTTGGGTTAGGTTAGGTTAGGTTAGGTTAGGTTAGGTTACGTTAGGTTAGGTTACGTTAGGTTAGGTTAGGTTAGGTTACGTTAGGTTAGGTTAGGTTAGGTAAGGATAGTTTGGTTAGGTTAGGTAGGTTAGGTTAGGTTAGGTTAGGTTGGGTTGGGTGTTGTTGGGTTGGGTTGGGTTGGGTTAGGTTGGGTTAGGTTAGGTTAGGTTACGTTAGGTTACGTTAGGTTATGTTAGGTTAGGTTAGGTTACGTTAGGTTAGGTTAGGTCAGGTAAGGTTAGGTTAAGTTAGAATAGGTTAGGTTAGGTTACGTTAGGTTAGGTTAAGTTAGGTTAGGATAGGTTTGGTTAGGTTAGGTTAGGTTAGCTTAGGTTAGGTTAGGTTGGGTTGGGTTGGGTTAGGTTGGGTTAGGTTAGGTTAGGTTAGGTGGGTTAGTAATAATACTGATTGTTGGCCTAGTTGGTATTTACTTAATGGCATGATTTGGCCGCAAAAGAGACACACACAAGAAAAGGAACACTCAAACGACAAGCACAGGCGGCACTTCCAACTAAAGCAGACTAGGGGCAGACCCAGACTTAAGTACGAAAATATAGACATGCGCAGTCTTCATACAGCCTTACGCTATCCAACAATCAAACAATCTTGTCTCCGAAGCATACAACGTCACCGACGGTTCGCTGATACACCTTTCACCTTTCTTTTTAATGTAATAGGCTTCCATCAGCTCACGCGCAGTTTTGTACCTGCTTCTACCCAGAATCTTAAACTCATTAAAACGTGGTACACACCCACAGGCTTTACAGTGCATAGGCAAATGCGCCAAGCCATCGTTCATTAAATTTCTCCTTTTCTTGTGTGTGTCTCTTTTGCGGCCAAATCATGCCATTAGGTGGGTTAGGTTAGTTTAGGTTAGGTTAGGTTAGGTTAGGTTAAGTTGGGTTGGGTTAGGTTAGGTTAGATTAGGTAAGGTTAGGTTAGGTTAGGTTAGGTTAGGTTAAGGTATGAAGCGTCGTAAAACCGCATTAAACAATGTCACTTAGTGAGATGCAGTGTTTTTCACCTTTACAAGTTGGGAACTGTGATATCTAATGTGAAAGCGCTTGAAACCGTCGTAATGTTGTAGAAAGCAATGTAAAGTAGCAAGTAAAACGTTTTCTAACGATAGAAGTGCGAAGGTCATGTTAGGTTATGTTAGTTTAAGCTAGGTAGCGTCGTGAAACTACCAAAAACAACGTCATCTAACGAGATAGTGTTGTTTTATTGCGAGTACAAAACTGCGATAGGTGAAATGTTGTGAAAGGACACAAAACGGCATGAACAAGCCAAATACTGCGTGTTCTACCGTTACAAGTGCGAAACTGCTATATTGTGATATTCTCGTTAAATCGCATGCAAGCATCGTGAAACCTTAAAGAACAATGTCATTTAGCGAGATACAGCGTTCTGTACTGCAATAAGTTGGTGAAAAACTGTGAGGTTATGCAAATATCCTAATTGTGAACGAAACAGTGTAATAGAGCGTTTTTTAATACAAGTGCGAATGTTAGGTTAGGTTAAGATATGAACCGTCGTAAAACCGCATTAAACAATGTCACTTAGTGAGATGCAGTGTTTTTCACCATTACAAGTTGGGAACTGCGATATCTAATGTGAAAGCACTTGCAAACGTCGTTAGGTTAGGTTAGGTTAGGTTAGGTTACGTTAGGTTAGGTTTGGTTAGGTTAGGTTAGGTTAGGTTAGGTTAGGTTAGGTTAGGTTGGGTTAGGTTAGGTAAGGTTAGGTTAGGTTAAGATATGAACCGCGCTAAAACCGCGTTAAACAATGTCACTTAGTGAGATGCTGTGTTTTTCACCATTACAAGTCGGGAACTGCGATATCTAATGCGAAAGCGCTTGAAACCGTCGTAATGTTGTAGAAAGCAATGTAAAGTAGCGAGTAAAACGTTTTCTAACGATAGAAGTGCGAAGGTTATGTTAGGTTGAGTTATGTTAGTTTAAGCTAGGTAGCGTCGTGAAACCACCAAAAACGACGTCATTAACGAGATAGTGTTGTTTTATTGCGAGTACGAAACTGCGATAGGTAAAATGTTGTGAAAGCACACAAAACAGCATGAACAAGCCAAATACTGCGTGTTGTACCGTTACAAGTGCGAAAGTGCTATGTTGTGACATTCTCGGTAAAGCGCATGCAAGTATCGTGAAACCTTAAAGAACGATGTCATTTAGCGAGATACAGCGTTCTGTACTGTAATAAGTTGGTGAGAAACTGTGAGGTCAAGCAAATATCGTAATTGTGAACGAAACAGTGTAATTGAGCGTTTTTAGATACAAGTGCGAATGTTAGGTTAGGTTGACATATCAACCGTCGTAAAACCGCATTAAACAATGTCACTTAGTGAGATGTAGTGTTTTTCAACATTACAAGTCGGGAACTACGATATCTAATGTGAAAGCGCATGAAACCGTCGTAATCTTGTAGAAAACATTGTAAAGTGGCGAGTAAAACGTTTTCTAACGATAGAAGTGCGAAGGTTAGGTTAGGTTAGGTTAGTTTAAGCTAGGTAGCGTCGTGAAACTACCAAAAACGACGTCATCTAACGAGATATTGTTGTTTCATAGCGAGTATTAAACTGCGATAGGTGAAATGTTGTGAAAGCACACAAAACGGCATGAACAAGCCAAATACTGCGTGTTCTACCGTTACAAGTGCGAAACTGCTATATTGTGATATTCTCGTTAAATCGCATGCAAGCATCGTGAAACCTTAAAGAACAATGTCATTTAGCGAGATACAGCGTTCTGTACTGCAATAAGTTGGTGAAAAACTGTGAGGTTATGCAAATATCGTAATTGTGAACAAAACAGTGTAATAGAGCGTTTTTAGATACAAGTGCGAATGTTAGGTTAGGTTAAGATATGAACCGTCGTAAAACCGCATTAAACAATGTCAATTACTGAGATGCAGTGTTTTTCACCATTAAAAGTGGGGAACTGCGATATTTATTGTGAAAGCGCTTGCAGCCGTCGTTAGGTTAGGTTAGGTTAGGTTAGGTTAGGTTTGGTTAGGTTAGGTTAGATTAGGTTAGGTTGGGTTGAGTTGGGTTAGGTTAGGTTAGGTTAGGTTAGGTTGGGTTAGGTTAGGTTAGGTTAGGTTACGTTAGGTTAGGTTACGTTAGGTTAGGTTAGGTTAGGTTACGTTAGGTTAGGTTAGGTTAGGTAAGGATAGTTTGGTTAGGTTAGGTAGGTTAGGTTAGGTTAGGTTAGGTTGGGTTGGGTGTTGTTGGGTTGGGTTGGGTTGGGTTAGGTTGGGTTAGGTTAGGTTAGGTTACGTTAGGTTACGTTAGGTTATGTTAGGTTAGGTTAGGTTACGTTAGGTTAGGTTAGGTCAGGTAAGGTTAGGTTAAGTTAGAATAGGTTAGGTTAGGTTACGTTAGGTTAGGTTAAGTTAGGTTAGGATAGGTTTGGTTAGGTTAGGTTAGGTTAGCTTAGGTTAGGTTAGGTTGGGTTGGGTTGGGTTAGGTTGGGTTAGGTTAGGTTAGGTTAGGTGGGTTAGTAATAATACTGATTGTTGGCCTAGTTGGTATTTACTTAATGGCATGATTTGGCCGCAAAAGAGACACACACAAGAAAAGGAACACTCAAACGACAAGCACAGGCGGCACTTCCAACTAAAGCAGACTAGGGGCAGACCCAGACTTAAGTACGAAAATATAGACATGCGCAGTCTTCATACAGCCTTACGCTATCCAACAATCAAACAATCTTGTCTCCGAAGCATACAACGTCACCGACGGTTCGCTGATACACCTTTCACCTTTCTTTTTAATGTAATAGGCTTCCATCAGCTCACGCGCAGTTTTGTACCTGCTTCTACCCAGAATCTTAAACTCATTAAAACGTGGTACACACCCACAGGCTTTACAGTGCATAGGCAAATGCGCCAAGCCATCGTTCATTAAATTTCTCCTTTTCTTGTGTGTGTCTCTTTTGCGGCCAAATCATGCCATTAGGTGGGTTAGGTTAGTTTAGGTTAGGTTAGGTTAGGTTAGGTTAAGTTGGGTTGGGTTAGGTTAGGTTAGATTAGGTAAGGTTAGGTTAGGTTAGGTTAGGTTAGGTTAAGGTATGAAGCGTCGTAAAACCGCATTAAACAATGTCACTTAGTGAGATGCAGTGTTTTTCACCTTTACAAGTTGGGAACTGTGATATCTAATGTGAAAGCGCTTGAAACCGTCGTAATGTTGTAGAAAGCAATGTAAAGTAGCAAGTAAAACGTTTTCTAACGATAGAAGTGCGAAGGTCATGTTAGGTTATGTTAGTTTAAGCTAGGTAGCGTCGTGAAACTACCAAAAACAACGTCATCTAACGAGATAGTGTTGTTTTATTGCGAGTACAAAACTGCGATAGGTGAAATGTTGTGAAAGGACACAAAACGGCATGAACAAGCCAAATACTGCGTGTTCTACCGTTACAAGTGCGAAACTGCTATATTGTGATATTCTCGTTAAATCGCATGCAAGCATCGTGAAACCTTAAAGAACAATGTCATTTAGCGAGATACAGCGTTCTGTACTGCAATAAGTTGGTGAAAAACTGTGAGGTTATGCAAATATCGTAATTGTGAACAAAACAGTGTAATAGAGCGTTTTTAGATACAAGTGCGAATGTTAGGTTAGGTTAAGATATGAACCGTCGTAAAACCGCATTAAACAATGTCAATTACTGAGATGCAGTGTTTTTCACCATTAAAAGTGGGGAACTGCGATATTTATTGTGAAAGCGCTTGCAACCGTCGTTAGGTTAGGTTAGGTTAGGTTAGGTTAGGTTTGGTTAGGTTAGGTTAGGTTAGGTTAGGTTAGATTAGGTTAGGTTGGGTTGAGTTGGGTTAGGTTAGGTTAGGTTAGGTTAGGTTAGGTTGGGTTAGGTTAGGTTAGGTTAGGTTACGTTAGGTTAGGTTACGTTAGGTTAGGTTAGGTTAGGTTACGTTAGGTTAGGTTAGGTTAGATAAGGATAATTTGGTTAGGTTAGGTAAAGTTAGGTTAGGTTAGGTTAGGTTGGGTTGGGTGTTGTTGGGTTGGGTTGGGTTGGGTTAGGTTGGGTTAGGTTACGTTAGGTTATGTTAGGTTAGGTTAGGTTACGTTAGGTTAGGTTAGGTCAGGTAAGGTTAGGTTACGTTAGAATAGGTTAGGTTAGGTTACGTTAGGTTAGGTTAAGTTAGGTTAGGTTTGGTTAGGTTAGGTTAGGTTAGCTTAGGTTAGGTTAGGTTGGGTTGGGTTGGGTTAGGTTGGGTTAGGTTAGGTTAGGTTAGGTTAGGTGGGTTAGGTTAGTTTAGGTTAGGTTAGGTTAGGTTAGGTTAAGTTGGGTTGGGTTAGGTTAGGTTAGATTAGGTAAGGTTAGGTTAGGTTAGGTTAGGTTAGGTTAAGGTATGAAGCGTCGTAAAACCACATTAAACAATGTCACTTAGTGAGATGCAGTGTTTTTCACCTTTACAAGTTGGGAACTGTGATATCTAATGTGAAAGCGCTTGAAACCGTCGTAATGTTGTAGAAAGCAATGTAAAGTAGCAAGTAAAACGTTTTCTAACGATAGAAGTGCGAAGGTCATGTTAGGTTATGTTAGTTTAAGCTAGGTAGCGTCGTGAAACTACCAAAAACAACGTCATCTAACGAGATAGTGTTGTTTTATTGCGAGTACGAAACTGCGATAGGTGAAATGTTGTGAAAGCACACAAAACGGCATGAACAAGCCGAATACTGCGTGTTTTGCCGTTACAAGTGCGAAACTGCTATGTTGTGATATTCTCGTTAAAGCGCATGCAAGCATCGTGAAACCTTAAAGAACGATGTCATTTAGCGAGATACAGCGTTCTGTACTGCAATAAGTTGGTGAAAATCTGTGAGGTTATGCAAATATCGTAATTTTGAACGAAACAGTGTAATTGAGCGTCTTTAGATACAAGTGCGAATGTTAGGTTGACATATCAACCGTCGTAAAACCGCATTAAACAATGTCACTTAGTGAGATGTAGTGTTTTTCAACATTACAAGTCGGGAACTACGATATCTAATGTGAAAGCGCATGAAACCGTCGTAATCTTGTAGAAAACATTATAAAGTGGCGAGTAAAACGTTTTCTAACGATAGAAGTGCGAAGGTTAGGTTAGGTTAGGTTAGTTTAGGCTAGGTAGCGTCGTGAAACTACCAAAAACGACGTCATCTAACGAGATAGTGTTGTTTTATAGCGAGTATTAAACTGCGATAGGTGAAATGTTGTGAAAGCACACAAAACGGCATGAACAAGCAAAATACTGCGTGTTCTACCGTTACAAGTGCGAAACTGCTATATTGTGATATTCTCGTTAAATCGCATGCAAGCATCATGAAACCTTAAAGAACAATGTCATTTAGCGAGATACAGCGTTCTGTACTGCAATAAGTTGGTGAAAAACTGTGAGGTTATGCAAATATCGTAATTGTGAACAAAACAGTGTAATAGAGCGTTTTTAGATACAAGTGCGAATGTTAGGTTAGGTTAAGATATGAACCGTCGTAAAACCGCATTAAACAATGTCAATTACTGAGATGCAGTGTTCTTCACCATTAAAAGTGGGGAACTGCGATATTTATTGTGAAAGCGCTTGCAACCGTCGTTAGGTTAGGTTAGGTTAGGTTAGGTTAGGTTAGGTTTGGTTAGGTTAGGTTAGATTAGGTTAGGTTGGGTTGAGTTGGGTTAGGTTAGGTTAGGTTAGGTTAGGTTGGGTTAGGTTAGGTTAGGTTAGGTTAGGTTACGTTAGGTTAGGTTACGTTAGGTTAGGTTAGGTTAGGTTAGGTTACGTTAGGTTAGGTTAGGTAAGGATAATTTGGTTAGGTTAGGTAAGGTTAGGTTAGGTTAGGTTAGGTTGGGTTGGGTGTTGTTGGGTTGGGTTGGGTTGGGTTAGGTTGGGTTAGGTTAGGTTAGGTTACGTTAGGTTAGGTTAGGTTACGTTAGGTTATGTTAGGTTAGGTTAGGTTACGTTAGGTTAGGTTAGGTCAGGTAAGGTTAGGTTACGTTAGAATAGGTTAGGTTAGGTTACGTTAGGTTAGGTTAAGTTAGGTTAGGTTAGGTTTGGTTAGGTTAGGTTAGGTTAGCTTAGGTTAGGTTAGGTTGGGTTGGGTTGGGTTAGGTTGGGTTAGGTTAGGTTAGGTTAGGTGGGTTAGGTTAGTTTAGGTTAGGTTAGGTTAGGTTAGGTTAAGTTGGGTTGGGTTGGGTTAGGTTAGGTTAGATTAGGTAAGGTTAGGTTAGGTTAGGTTAGGTTAGGTTAGGTTAAGGTATGAAGCGTCGTAAAACCGCATTAAACAATGTCACTTAGTGAGATGCAGTGTTTTTCACCTTTACAAGTTGGGAACTGTGATATCTAATGTGAAAGCGCTTGAAACCGTCGTAATGTTGTAGAAAGCAATGTAAAGTAGCAAGTAAAACGTTTTCTAACGATAGAAGTGCGAAGGTCATGTTAGGTTATGTTAGTTTAAGCTAGGTAGCGTCGTGAAACTACCAAAAACAACGTCATCTAACGAGATAGTGTTGTTTTATTGCGAGTACGAAACTGCGATAGGTGAAATGTTGTGAAAGCACACAAAACGGCATGAACAAGCCAAATACTGCGTGTTGTACCGTTACAAGTGCGAAACTGCTATGTTGTGATATTCTCGTTAAAGCGCATGCAAGCATCGTGAAACCTTAAAGAACGATGTCATTTAGCGAGATACAGCGTTCTGTACTGCAATAAGTAGGTGAAAAACTGTGAGGTTATGCAAATATCCTAATTGTGAACGAAACAGTGTAATAGAGCGTTTTTTAATACAAGTGCGAATGTTAGGTTAGGTTAAGATATGAACCGTCGTAAAACCGCATTAAACAATGTCACTTAGTGAGATGCAGTGTTTTTCACCATTACAAGTTGGGAACTGCGATATCTAATGTGAAAGCACTTGCAAACATCGTTAGGTTAGGTTAGGTTAGGTTACGTTAGGTTAGGTTTGGTTAGGTTAGGTTAGGTTAGGTTAGGTTATGTTAGGTTAGGTTGGGATAGGTTAGGTTAGGTTACGTTAGGTTAAGGTATGAACCATCGTAAAACCGCAATAAACAATGTCACTTAGTGAGATGCAGTGTTTTTCACCTTTACAAGTTGGGAACTGCGATATCTAATGTGAAAGCGCTAGAAACCGTCGTAATGTTGTAGGAAGCAATGTAAAGTAGCGAGTAAAACGTTTTCTAACGATAGAAGTGCGAAGGTTATGTTAGGTTGAGTTATGTTAGTTTAAGCTAGGTAGCGTCGTGAAACCACCAAAAACGACGTTGTCTAACGAGATAGTTGTTTTATTGCGAGTACGAAACTGCGATAGGTAAAATGTTGTGAAAGCACACAAAACGGCATGAACAAGCCAAATACTGCGTGTTGTACCGTTACAAGTGCGAAAGTGCTATGTTGTGACATTCTCGGTAAAGCGCATGCAAGTATCGTGAAACCTTAAAGAACGATGTCATTTAGCGAGATACAGCGTTCTGTACTGTAATAAGTTGGTGAAAAACTGTGAGGTTATGCAAATATCGTAATTGTGAACAAAACAGTGTAATAGAGCGTTTTTAGATACAAGTGCGAATGTTAGGTTAGGTTAAGATATGAACCGTCGTAAAACCGCATTAAACAATGTCAATTACTGAGATGCAGTGTTTTCACCATTAAAAGTGGGGAACTGCGATATTTAATGTGAAAGCGCTTGCAACCGTCGTTAGGTTAGGTTAGGTTAGGTTAGGTTAGGTTAGGTTTGGTTAGGTTAGGTTAGGTTAGGTTAGGTTAGATTAGGTTAGGTTGGGTTGAGTTGGGTTAGGTTAGGTTAGGTTAGGTTAGGTTTGGTTAGGTTAGGTTAGGTTAGGTTGCTTTAGTTAAGGTTAGGTTAGGTTAAGATATGAACCGCGCTAAAACCGCGTTAAACAATGTCACTTAGTGAGATGCTGTGTTTTTCACCATTACAAGTCGGGAACTGCGATATCTAATGTGAAAGCGCATGAAACCGTCGTAATCTTGTAGAAAACATTGTAAAGTAGCGAATAAAACGTTTTCTAACGATAGAAGTGCGAAGGTTCGGTTAGTTTGAGTTATGTTAGTTTAAGCTAGGTAGCGTCGTGAAACCACCAAAAACGACGTCATCTAACGAGATAGTGTTGTTTTATTGCGAGTACGAAACTGCGATAGGTGAAATGTTGTGAAAGCACACAAAACGGCATGAACAAGCCGAATACTGCGTGTTTTACCGTTACAAGTGCGAAACTGCTATGTTGTGATATTCTCGTTAAAGCGCATGCAAGCATCGTGAAACCTTAAAGAACGATGTCATTTAGCGAGATACAGCGTTCTGTACTGCAATAAGTTGGTGAAAATCTGTGAGGTTATGCAAATATCGTAATTTTGAACGAAACAGTGTAATTGAGCGTCTTTAGATACAAGTGCGAATGTTAGGTTGACATATCAACCGTCGTAAAACCGCATTAAACAATGTCACTTAGTGAGATGTAGTGTTTTTCAACATTACAAGTCGGGAACTACGATATCTAATGTGAAAGCGCATGAAACCGTCGTAATCTTGTAGAAAACATTATAAAGTGGCGAGTAAAACGTTTTCTAACGATAGAAGTGCGAAGGTTAGGTTAGGTTAGGTTAGTTTAGGCTAGGTAGCGTCGTGAAACTACCAAAAACGACGTCATCTAACGAGATAGTGTTGTTTTATAGCGAGTATTAAACTGCGATAGGTGAAATGTTGTGAAAGCACACAAAACGGCATGAACAAGCAAAATACTGCGTGTTCTACCGTTACAAGTGCGAAACTGCTATATTGTGATATTCTCGTTAAATCGCATGCAAGCATCATGAAACCTTAAAGAACAATGTCATTTAGCGAGATACAGCGTTCTGTACTGCAATAAGTTGGTGAAAAACTGTGAGGTTATGCAAATATCGTAATTGTGAACAAAACAGTGTAATAGAGCGTTTTTAGATACAAGTGCGAATGTTAGGTTAGGTTAAGATATGAACCGTCGTAAAACCGCATTAAACAATGTCAATTACTGAGATGCAGTGTTCTTCACCATTAAAAGTGGGGAACTGCGATATTTATTGTGAAAGCGCTTGCAACCGTCGTTAGGTTAGGTTAGGTTAGGTTAGGTTAGGTTAGGTTTGGTTAGGTTAGGTTAGATTAGGTTAGGTTGGGTTGAGTTGGGTTAGGTTAGGTTAGGTTAGGTTAGGTTGGGTTAGGTTAGGTTAGGTTAGGTTAGGTTACGTTAGGTTAGGTTACGTTAGGTTAGGTTAGGTTAGGTTAGGTTACGTTAGGTTAGGTTAGGTAAGGATAATTTGGTTAGGTTAGGTAAGGTTAGGTTAGGTTAGGTTAGGTTGGGTTGGGTGTTGTTGGGTTGGGTTGGGTTGGGTTAGGTTGGGTTAGGTTAGGTTAGGTTACGTTAGGTTAGGTTAGGTTACGTTAGGTTATGTTAGGTTAGGTTAGGTTACGTTAGGTTAGGTTAGGTCAGGTAAGGTTAGGTTACGTTAGAATAGGTTAGGTTAGGTTACGTTAGGTTAGGTTAAGTTAGGTTAGGTTAGGTTTGGTTAGGTTAGGTTAGGTTAGCTTAGGTTAGGTTAGGTTGGGTTGGGTTGGGTTAGGTTGGGTTAGGTTAGGTTAGGTTAGGTGGGTTA
Source organism: Rhipicephalus microplus (assembly GCF_043290135.1). Taxonomy (NCBI): domain Eukaryota; kingdom Metazoa; phylum Arthropoda; class Arachnida; order Ixodida; family Ixodidae; genus Rhipicephalus; species Rhipicephalus microplus. The sequence goes on along the minus strand of NW_027464690.1, from coordinate 617,443 downwards.
GGTTAGTTTAGGTTAGGTTAGGTTAGGTTAGGTTAAGTTGGGTTGGGTTGGGTTAGGTTAGGTTAGATTAGGTAAGGTTAGGTTAGGTTAGGTTAGGTTAGGTTAGGTTAAGGTATGAAGCGTCGTAAAACCGCATTAAACAATGTCACTTAGTGAGATGCAGTGTTTTTCACCTTTACAAGTTGGGAACTGTGATATCTAATGTGAAAGCGCTTGAAACCGTCGTAATGTTGTAGAAAGCAATGTAAAGTAGCAAGTAAAACGTTTTCTAACGATAGAAGTGCGAAGGTCATGTTAGGTTATGTTAGTTTAAGCTAGGTAGCGTCGTGAAACTACCAAAAACAACGTCATCTAACGAGATAGTGTTGTTTTATTGCGAGTACGAAACTGCGATAGGTGAAATGTTGTGAAAGCACACAAAACGGCATGAACAAGCCAAATACTGCGTGTTGTACCGTTACAAGTGCGAAACTGCTATGTTGTGATATTCTCGTTAAAGCGCATGCAAGCATCGTGAAACCTTAAAGAACGATGTCATTTAGCGAGATACAGCGTTCTGTACTGCAATAAGTAGGTGAAAAACTGTGAGGTTATGCAAATATCCTAATTGTGAACGAAACAGTGTAATAGAGCGTTTTTTAATACAAGTGCGAATGTTAGGTTAGGTTAAGATATGAACCGTCGTAAAACCGCATTAAACAATGTCACTTAGTGAGATGCAGTGTTTTTCACCATTACAAGTTGGGAACTGCGATATCTAATGTGAAAGCACTTGCAAACATCGTTAGGTTAGGTTAGGTTAGGTTACGTTAGGTTAGGTTTGGTTAGGTTAGGTTAGGTTAGGTTAGGTTATGTTAGGTTAGGTTGGGATAGGTTAGGTTAGGTTACGTTAGGTTAAGGTATGAACCATCGTAAAACCGCAATAAACAATGTCACTTAGTGAGATGCAGTGTTTTTCACCTTTACAAGTTGGGAACTGCGATATCTAATGTGAAAGCGCTAGAAACCGTCGTAATGTTGTAGGAAGCAATGTAAAGTAGCGAGTAAAACGTTTTCTAACGATAGAAGTGCGAAGGTTATGTTAGGTTGAGTTATGTTAGTTTAAGCTAGGTAGCGTCGTGAAACCACCAAAAACGACGTTGTCTAACGAGATAGTTGTTTTATTGCGAGTACGAAACTGCGATAGGTAAAATGTTGTGAAAGCACACAAAACGGCATGAACAAGCCAAATACTGCGTGTTGTACCGTTACAAGTGCGAAAGTGCTATGTTGTGACATTCTCGGTAAAGCGCATGCAAGTATCGTGAAACCTTAAAGAACGATGTCATTTAGCGAGATACAGCGTTCTGTACTGTAATAAGTTGGTGAAAAACTGTGAGGTTATGCAAATATCGTAATTGTGAACAAAACAGTGTAATAGAGCGTTTTTAGATACAAGTGCGAATGTTAGGTTAGGTTAAGATATGAACCGTCGTAAAACCGCATTAAACAATGTCAATTACTGAGATGCAGTGTTTTCACCATTAAAAGTGGGGAACTGCGATATTTAATGTGAAAGCGCTTGCAACCGTCGTTAGGTTAGGTTAGGTTAGGTTAGGTTAGGTTAGGTTTGGTTAGGTTAGGTTAGGTTAGGTTAGGTTAGATTAGGTTAGGTTGGGTTGAGTTGGGTTAGGTTAGGTTAGGTTAGGTTAGGTTGGGTTAGGTTAGGTTAGGTTAGGTTAGGTTACGTTAGGTAAGGTTACGTTAGGTTAGGTTAGGTTAGGTTACGTTAGGTTAGGTTAGGTTAGGTAAGGATAATTTGGTTAGGTTAGGTAAGGTTAGGTTAGGTTAGGTTAGGTTGGGTTGGGTGTTGGGTTGGGTTGGGTTAGGTTGGGTTAGGTTAGGTTAGGTTAGGTTAGGTTAGGTTAGGTTAGGTTACGTTAGGTTAGGTTAGGTTAGGTTTGGTTAGGTTAGGTTAGGTTAGGTTAGGTTAGGGTATGTTAGGTAAGGTTTGGTTAGGTTAGGTTAGGTTAGGTTGCTTTAGTTAAGGTTAGGTTAGGTTAAGATATGAACCGCGCTAAAACCGCGTTAAACAATGTCACTTAGTGAGATGCTGTGTTTTTCACCATTACAAGTCGGGAACTGCGATATCTAATGTGAAAGCGCATGAAACCGTCGTAATCTTGTAGAAAACATTGTAAAGTAGCGAATAAAACGTTTTCTAACGATAGAAGTGCGAAGGTTCGGTTAGTTTGAGTTATGTTAGTTTAAGCTAGGTAGCGTCGTGAAACCACCAAAAACGACGTCATCTAACGAGATAGTGTTGTTTTAATGCGAGTACGAAACTGCGACAGGTAAAATGTTGTGAAAGCACTCAAAACGGCATGAACAAGCCAAATACTGCGTGTTGTATCGTTACAAGTGCGAAACTGCTATATTGTGATATTCTCGTTGAAGCGCATGCAAGCATCGTGAAACCTTAAAGAACGATGTCATTTAGCGAGATACAGCGTTCTGTACTGCAATAAGTTGGTGAAAAACTGTGAGGTTATGCAAATATCGTAATTGTGAACGAAACCGTGTAATAGAGCGTTTTTCAATACAAGTACGAATGTTAGGTTAGGTTAAGGTATGAACCGTCGTAAAACCGCAATAAACAATGTCACTTAGTGAGATGCAGTGTTTTTCACCTTTACAAGTTGGGAACTGCGATATCTAATGCGAAAGCGCTTGAAACCGTCGTAATGTTGTAGAAAGCAATGTAAAGTAGCGAGTAAAACTTTTTCTAACGATAGAAGTGCGAAGGTTATGTTAGGTTGAGTTATGTTAGTTTAAGCTAGGTAGCGTCGTGAAACCACCAAAAACGACGTCATCTAACGAGATAGTGTTGTTTTATTGCGAGTACAAAACTGCGATAGGTAAAATGTTGTGAAAGCACACAAAACAGCATGAACAAGCCAAATACTGCGTGTTGTACCGTTACAAGTGCGAAAGTGCTATGTTGTGACATTCTCGGTAAAGCGCATGCAAGTATCGTGAAACCTTAAAGAACGATGTCATTTAGCGAGATACAGCGTTCTGTACTGTAATAAGTTGGTGAGAAACTGTGAGGTCAAGCAAATATCGTAATTGTGAACGAAACAGTGTAATTGAGCGTTTTTAGATACAAGTGCGAATGTTAGGTTAGGTTGACATATCAACCGTCGTAAAACCGCATTAAACAATGTCACTTAGTGAGATGTAGTGTTTTTCAACATTACAAGTCGGGAACTACGATATCTAATGTGAAAGCGCATGAAACCGTCGTAATCTTGTAGAAAACATTGTAAAGTGGCGAGTAAAACGTTTTCTAACGATAGAAGTGCGAAGGTTAGGTTAGGTTAGGTTAGTTTAAGCTAGGTAGCGTCGTGAAACTACCAAAAACGACGTCATCTAACGAGATAGTGTTGTTTTATAGCGAGTATTAAACTGCGATAGGTGAAATGTTGTGAAAGCACACAAAACGGCATGAACAAGCCAAATACTGCGTGTTCTACCGTTACAAGTGCGAAACTGCTATATTGTGATATTCTCGTTAAATCGCATGCAAGCATCGTGAAACCTTAAAGAACAATGTCATTTAGCGAGATACAGCGTTCTGTACTGCAATAAGTTGGTGAAAAACTGTGAGGTTATGCAAATATGGTAATTGTGAACAAAACAGTGTAATAGAGCGTTTTTAGATACAAGTGCGAATGTTAGGTTAGGTTAAGATATTGTAGCGATGCTGAGGCAGACAGGCTAAAAAACAAGCAACTTTATTAGGGCGAACTTGTGCCCATAAGCCTAATGACTATCGTCGTCGAGTCCGAGTAGACGAGAGGCACAGATTCAACAACTTCCTCTTTCTCGTTGTTGGAGCGCACGAACGCGTGACGCATGCCAGCCGGGTCTTGCTGGTGCTCTTGCCATGATGATTGCGGCGGCTACTTGGACGTGGCTAACCTGTCGCGGCATTATCCCCCTCCTCAGACGCATCGTCCCGATGCTTGAGAGAGTAAAATGATACATGCGCCCTCTCACTCGTTTTCCGACGATCTGTCGTGATAGGGCTTCATGCGGACTACGTGTACCACTTCCGTGGTATTGCGGCGTCTTGAGCTCACGTGTCCCGCGGATCGGACTTCATAAGTGACGTCGCTGATACGGTTGAGTACTTCATAAGGGCCGAAGTATCGACAAAGAAGCTTTTCAGAGAGTCCGCGGCGGCGCACTGGGATCCATATCCACACTTTGTCACCGGGATGATAAAGTGCGTCACTGCGTCGCTTGTTGTACCGACTAGAGTCGACGCGCTGTTGACGGCGTATTCGGTATCTTGCCATTTGTCGTGCTTCTTCGGCTCGTTGCAAGAAGTCATCTAAGTCAGGTGGATAGCTGTTTTCGTCCTGTAGGGGTAACGTGGCATCCAGTGGGGTGGTCACTCTTCGGCCGAATACTAGTTCAAAAGGGGCAACGTGGGTTGTTCCTTGAACGGCGGTATTATATGCGAATGTTACGTAGGGTAATATTTCATCCCACTGTTTATGTTCAACATCGACATACATTGATAGCATGTCGGTCAGAGTTCTGTTGAGGCGTTCGGTTAAACCATTCGACTGAGGGTGATACGCAGTTGTTCTTCTGTGATCGGTATTTGTCATGCGCATCAGACATTGCATAAGGTCTGCAGTAAATGCTGTGCCCCGATCCGTAATAACGACGATGGGCGCACCATGTCTGAGCACTATGTTGTTCACAAAGAACTTGGCGACTTCGGCAGCTGTCGCACTGTACAGAGAGTCAGTCTCAGCATAACGGGTCAGATAGTCCGTAGCTACCACAATCCATTTCTTGCCTGCACATGATGTCGGGAAAGGTCCTAGAAAGTCCATGCCAACTTTTTGGAATGGGGCATCCGGAGGGTCTATTGGATGGAGAAGGCCGGCTGGTTTTACGGCTGGAGTTTTGCGCCGTTGACATTGACGACAAGTTTTCACGTAGTGCTGCACTGATGCGAGCAACTTAGGCCAATAGTACTTCAGGCGAATCCTTGCGAATGTTCGGCTCACACCCATGTGGCCGGATGTTGGCTCGTCGTGGCATGCATGCAGAATTTCCTGTCGCATGGCTGTGGGCACGACTAGTAAAAACGTTTCGCCATTAGGTTCAAAGTTCCTCCTGTAAAGGACACTTCCTCGAAGGCAGAACGTGGAGAGCCCTCTGGAGAATATGCGAGGTACTTGAACGTCGAGACCCTGCAGGTGTTGTATAAGCGCCAGCAAATCCGGGTCATCTCGTTGTTGTTGAGCGATTTCGGATGCGTCGACAACGCCTAGAAACGGGAAGTCTTCCGCTTCTGGTACACTTGGATCGACGGGAGAGCGTGACAGGCAGTCGGCATCACTGTGTTTCCTTCCAGATTTGTATACGACCGTAATGTCATACTCCTGCAGCCTAAGGCTCCATCTGGCTAGTCGACCTGACGGATCCTTGAGATTTGCTAGCCAGCATAGAGCATGGTGGTCACTGACAGCTCTGAACGGTCTACCATAAAGGTAGGGTCGAAACTTATTTATTGCCCAGATGACTGCAAGGCACTCTTTTTCAGTAGCAGAGTAGTTTGCCTCAGCTTTTGAGAGTTTGCGGCTGGCATAGGCTAACACTTTCTCTTGACCATTTTGCCACTGAACCAGGATGGCGCCGAGGCCGACATTGCTGGCATCGGTATGGACTTCAGTGTCAGCCGTCTCATCGAAATGGGCAAGTATTGGTGAACCCTGTAGCCGTTTTCTTAATTCATCAAAAGCTTTCTGTTGTTCGCTTTCCCATGTGAAGGGCACGTCGTTTTTCGTTAGTTTTGTAAGAGGTTCCGCAATCTTTGAAAAGTTTTCCACAAATCGCCTATAGTAGGCACATAAACCCAAAAATCGACGCACTGACTTTTTGTCTTTGGGTGTAGGGAACCTCTGAACAGCGGCTGTCTTTTCTGGATCAGGACGAACACCGTCAGAACTAATGACATGTCCAAGGAATCTCAGCTCTTCGAAGCAGAAGTGGCATTTTTCGGGTTTTATTGTCAAGTTTGCTGACCGGATGGCTTGTAATACAGTGCGCAGTCGCTCTAGATGTTTGTCGAACGTTGCAGAGAATACCACCACGTCATCCAAATACACTAGGCATGACTGCCATTTCAATCCCGCGAGGACAGTGTCCATCATTCGCTGGAACGTCGCTGGCGCGGAACAGAGGCCGAATGGAAGCGCTTTGAATTCGTAGAGGCCATCTGGTGTTACGAATGCCGTTTTTTCACGGTCCCGCTCGTCTACCTCTATTTGCCAATATCCGCTTTTCAGATCCAAGGAGGAGAAAAACTTTGCGGATCGCAGCCGATCTAGTGTATCGTCAATACGTGGCAAGGGGTAGACATCTCGTTTAGTTACACTGTTGAGTTTTCGGTAGTCGACACAGAATCTAAGCGTGTTGTCTTTCTTCTTAACGAGCACTACGGGGGACGCCCATGGACTATTCGAAGGCTGGATGACATCATCCGAAAGCATTTCCTCCACTTGCTTCTTAATGATTTCCCGTTCTTTCTGTGACACTCGATATGGATGCTGGCATATAGGCCTCGTGTCGTCTTGCGTTATAATTCTGTGTTTCGTAATTGACGTGCGCTGGACCTTCGAGGCAATTGAAAAGCAATCAGAGAATTCTTTTACTAAGGCGTAAATCTGTTTCTTTTGACTCTCCGGAAGGCTCTGGTTGACGGTCACGGATGTGTCGATGTTGCAGGCCACTGGTCTAGTGGTTGACGTGGTTAAGCTGCATAGTTCTGTCGCCATACAGAAGTCGTGTAAATAGGCAATAGCCGTGCCTTGAGCGATGTGTTGAAGTTCATTGGAGAAATTCGTAAGTAGGACATCTGCACGGCCATTCGTCAAGTGAACAAGACCCCGAGCTACGCAGACACCTTTCTTCAAAAACAGCCCTACATTTGTATCCGCTATGCCTTCGCGGTTGTAAGATGCGTCATTCTCTACGAGCACCATTATGCTGCAGCGTGGTGGCACAGTTACGTCATCATGAACAACGCGTAGAGCAGTTAGGCGTCCCTCAGATTCCTCTACAGGTATAGCTCGTTCAGTCGAAAACGACACGCTGGACCTACGCAGGTTAATTACGGCGCCATTAGCTCGCAAAAAATCCATTCCTATAATGAGGTCTCTTGAACATTCTGGTAGCACAATGAAATCGGCAACGTAAATAAAGCCCCGTATTTCAAGTCTTGCGGTGCATCTGCCAAGGGGCGTAATAATGTGACCACCTGCCGTGCGTATCTGCGATCCACTCCACTGTGTCACAACTTTGTTTAGCTTCTTCACCATCTTGTGACTTATCACTGAATAATCAGCACCGGTGTCGACTAAGGCATTCAGCTCCCATCCTTCTATTCTCAACCGCAAATCTGAAGTAACGCTTTCGTGGTTGCACCGATTTACCGGAAATACACCGTCGTCGCCCTCAATCCATATTGGAGGATCTTCGTAATTGATGTTATCAGCGGCCTCACCTCCACAGGTCGCTTTCTTCAGTTTTCCGGGAGTGGACTTGGTGAGCGATGACCAGGCTGCCTTGAAGGTGCACGTGGGCTGGATGACCGGTAGCGCATAGGCGATGGTGACCGTGACCGACGTTGGCGTAGAGGTGGCGAGTTCTGGCGCGTGGCCAAGTACTCCTCAATCTCCGCTGGTCGCTCGCCGTTTCGGGGGCACGGTGCATACGACGGGAAGCCTCTTAATCCAGCCTGTCGGTAAGGGCAGAATCTGTACAAATGACCCGCTTCGCCACAATGGAAACAAAGAGGCCTGCGCTCGTGATCACGCCAGACGTCACTTTTCCTGGGCCTAGGATCCGCATAGCGATGCGTGCTACGTGCTCCTGGGGGCAGATAGGTAGCCGTTGGTTCCCGTGGACGAGGTGCGCTGCGTGCTGTAGATGGGAGAGGAGTCGCCGCCATCGCAACTGCTGCATTGTTGTGTACTGTGGGTTGTCGGAGAACTTCAGAGTACGTTCGGGTAGGTCGAACTGGCTGCAGCTCACGCTCTGGTTCTCGTATGACCTGCCTCAGTTCGTCACGAACAACGTCTGTAACGGATAGTGCAGTTGAAGTCTGGGGCATTTGCAGTCTGCTCAGTTCTTCCCGAATAACTGATCTAATGAGCTCTCGCAGGGCTTCAACGTCGTTTCGCACGCCTCTATAGAATAGCTGTGCAGATGCGCAGTTAACATTCCGGTTGTACTGCCGAGCGCGCTGTTCTAGTGTTCTTTCGATGGCCGTCGCTTCGGAATAAAACTCAGCAACAGTGCTTGGAGGGTGGCGGACGAGAACGGCGAACAGCTCTTGCTTTACTCCGCGCATTAGATGGCGCACCTTCTTATCTTCAGCCATGTTGTAATCCGCACGCTTGAACAGACGGACCATGTCCTCAATGTACATGGCAGCACTCTCGTTTGTGAGCTGGTTCCTGGATTGAAGAGCAGCTTCCGCTTTTTCTTTTCGGTCTACGTTCGCGAACGTAGCCACCGCTTGTCGTCGAAATACCTCCCAGGTAGACAACGAGGTTTCATGGTTTTCAAACCATGTCTTTGCGAAGTCTTCCAGGGCGAAGTATACGCGACGGAGCTTCTCTCTTTCGTCCCATCCATTCAAGCGCGCAACTCTCTCGAACAGGTCCAGCCAATCTTCAACATCCTCGTACGAGTCGCCGTGGAATACTGGCGGCTGGTGCGGTTGGCTAATGAACACTTGTGCTGGTGTTACCTGAGTAGTCATTGTGGTGGCATCCATTGTTTGAATTCCCCTTGGTGAGAAGTGAAGAGGACCGAACTCAGGTGAGTCACCTCGAAGACGGCGACTTGCCCTCTGGTGTACAGGAGTCACTTCCACGGGGTTGATAGGCTGGTCGTCGGGGCTACGCTGTCTTGAGCTCGCGGGGCTTCGATTCATAACCCAGCACCTCCACCAGAAATGTAGCGATGCTGAGGCAGACAGGCTAAAAAACAAGCAACTTTATTAGGGCGAACTTGTGCCCACAAGCCTAATGACTATCGTCGTCGAGTCCGAGTAGACGAGAGGCACAGATTCAACAACTTCCTCTTTCTCGTTGTTGGAGCGCACGAACGCGTGACGCATGCCAGCCGGGTCTTGCTGGTGCTCTTGCCATGATGATTGCGGCGGCTACTTGGACGTGGCTAACCTGTCGCGGCAATATGAACCGTCGTAAAACCGCATTAAACAATGTCAATTACTGAGATGCAGTGTTTTTCACCATTAAAAGTGGGGAACTGCGATATTTATTGTGAAAGCGCTTGCAACCGTCGTTAGGTTAGGTTAGGTTAGGTTAGGTTAGGTTAGGTTAGGTTTGGTTAGGTTAGGTTAGGTTAGGTTAGGTTAGATTAGGTTAGGTTGGGTTGAGTTGGGTTAGGTTAGGTTAGGTTAGGTTAGGTTAGGTTGGGTTAGGTTAGGTTAGGTTAGGTTACGTTAGGTTAGGTTACGTTAGGTTAGGTTAGGTTAGGTTACGTTAGGTTAGGTTAGGTTAGGTAAGGATAATTTGGTTAGGTTAGGTAAAGTTAGGTTAGGTTAGGTTAGGTTGGGTTGGGTGTTGTTGGGTTGGGTTGGGTTGGGTTAGGTTGGGTTAGGTTAGGTTAGGTTACGTTAGGTTAGGTTAGGTTAGGTTACGTTAGGTTATGTTAGGTTAGGTTAGGTTACGTTAGGTTAGGTTAGGTCAGGTAAGGTTAGGTTACGTTAGAATAGGTTAGGTTAGGTTACATTAGGTTAGGTTAAGTTAGGTTAGGTTAGGTTTGGTTAGGTTAGGTTAGGTTAGCTTAGGTTAGGTTAGGTTGGGTTGGGTTGGGTTAGGTTGGGTTAGGTTAGGTTAGGTTAGGTTAGGTTAGTTTAGGTTAGGTTAGGTTAGGTTAAGTTGGGTTGGGTTAGGTTAGGTTAGATTAGGTAAGGTTAGGTTAGGTTAGGTTAGGTTAGGTTAAGGTATGAAGCGTCGTAAAACCGCATTAAACAATGTCACTTAGTGAGATGCAGTGTTTTTCACCTTTACAAGTTGGGAACTGTGATATCTAATGTGAAAGCGCTTGAAACCGTCGTAATGTTGTAGAAAGCAATGTAAAGTAGCAAGTAAAACGTTTTCTAACGATAGAAGTGCGAAGGTCATGTTAGGTTATGTTAGTTTAAGCTAGGTAGCGTCGTGAAACCACCAAAAACGACGTCGTCTAACGAGATAGTTGTTTTATTGCGAGTACGAAACTGCGATAGGTAAAATGTTGTGAAAGCACACAAAACGGCATGAACAAGCCAAATACTGCGTGTTGTACCGTTACAAGTGCGAAAGTGCTATGTTGTGACATTCTCGGTAAAGCGCATGAAAGTATCGTGAGACCTTAAAGAACGATGTCATTTAGCGAGATACAGCGTTCTGTACTGTAATAAGTTGGTGAGAAACTGTGAGGTCAAGCAAATATCGTAATTTTGAACGAAACAGTGTAATTGAGCGTCTTTAGATACAAGTGCGAATGTTAGGTTAGGTTAAGATATGAACCGTCGTAAAACCGCATTAAACAATGTCAATTACTGAGATGCAGTGTTTTTCACCATTAAAAGTGGGGAACTGCGATATTTATTGTGAAAGCGCTTGCAACCGTCGTTAGGTTAGGTTAGGTTAGGTTAGGTTAGGTTAGGTTTGGTTAGGTTAGGTTAGGTTAGGTTAGGTTAGATTAGGTTAGGTTGGGTTGGGTTGGGTTAGGTTAGGTTAGGTTAGGTGGGTTAGGTTAGTTTAGGTTAGGTTAGGTTAGGTTAGGTTAAGTTGGGTTGGGTTAGGTTAGGTTAGATTAGGTAAGGTTAGGTTAGGTTAGGTTAGGTTAAGGTATGAAGCGTCGTAAAACCGCTATAAACAATGTCACTTAGTGAGATGCAGTGTTTTTCACCTTTACAAGTTGGGAACTGTGATATCTAATGTGAAAGCGCTTGAAACCGTCGTAATGTTGTAGAAAGCAATGTAAAGTAGCAAGTAAAACGTTTTCTAACGATAGAAGTGCGAAGGTCATGTTAGGTTATGTTAGTTTAAGCTAGGTAGCGTCGTGAAACTACCAAAAACAACGTCATCTAACGAGATAGTGTTGTTTTATTGCGAGTACGAAACTGCGATAGGTGAAATGTTGTGAAAGCACACAAAACGGCATGAACAAGCCAAATACTGCGTGTTCTACCGTTACAAGTGCGAAACTGCTATATTGTGATATTCTCGTTAAATCGCATGCAAGCATCGTGAAACCTTAAAGAACAATGTCATTTAGCGAGATACAGCGTTCTGTACTGCAATAAGTTGGTGAAAAAGTGTGAGGTTATGCAAATATCGTAATTGTGAACAAAACAGTGTAATAGAGCGTTTTTAGATACAAGTGCGAATGTTAGGTTAGGTTAAGATATGAACCGTCGTAAAACCGCATTAAACAATGTCAATTACTGAGATGCAGTGTTTTTCACCATTAAAAGTGGGGAACTGCGATATTTATTGTGAAAGCGCTTGCAACCGTCGTTAGGTTAGGTTAGGTTAGGTTAGGTTAGGTTTGGTTAGGTTAGGTTAGGTTAGGTTAGGTTAGATTAGGTTAGGTTGGGTTGAGTTGGGTTAGGTTAGGTTAGGTTAGGTTAGGTTAGGTTGGGTTAGGTTAGGTTAGGTTAGGTTAGGTTACGTTAGGTTAGGTTACGTTAGGTTAGGTTAGGTTAGGTTACGTTAGGTTAGGTTAGGTTAGATAAGGATAATTTGGTTAGGTTAGGTAAAGTTAGGTTAGGTTAGGTTAGGTTGGGTTGGGTGTTGTTGGGTTGGGTTGGGTTGGGTTAGGTTGGGTTAGGTTAGGTTAGGTTACGTTAGGTTAGGTTAGGTTAGGTTACGTTAGGTTATGTTAGGTTAGGTTAGGTTACGTTAGGTTAGGTTAGGTCAGGTAAGGTTAGGTTACGTTAGAATAGGTTAGGTTAGGTTACGTTAGGTTAGGTTAAGTTAGGTTAGGTTAGGTTTGGTTAGGTTAGGTTAGGTTAGCTTAGGTTAGGTTAGGTTGGGTTGGGTTGGGTTGGGTTAGGTTGGGTTAGGTTAGGTTAGGTTAGGTTAGGTGGGTTAGGTTAGTTTAGGTTAGGTTAGGTTAGGTTAGGTTAAGTTGGGTTGGGTTAGGTTAGGTTAGATTAGGTAAGGTTAGGTTAGGTTAGGTTAGGTTAGGTTAAGGTATGAAGCGTCGTAAAACCACATTAAACAATGTCACTTAGTGAGATGCAGTGTTTTTCACCTTTACAAGTTGGGAACTGTGATATCTAATGTGAAAACGCTTGAAACCGTCGTAATGTTGTAGAAAGCAATGTAAAGTAGCAAGTAAAACGTTTTCTAACGATAGAAGTGCGAAGGTCATGTTAGGTTATGTTAGTTTAAGCTAGGTAGCGTCGTGAAACTACCAAAAACAACGTCATCTAACGAGATAGTGTTGTTTTATTGCGAGTACGAAACTGCGATAGGTGAAATGTTGTGAAAGCACACAAAACGGCATGAACAAGCCGAATACTGCGTGTTGTACCGTTACAAGTGCGAAACTGCTATGTTGTGATATTCTCGTTAAAGCGCATGCAAGCATCGTGAAACCTTAAAGAACGATGTCATTTAGCGAGATACAGCGTTCTGTACTGCAATAAGTTGGTGAAAATCTGTGAGGTTATGCAAATATCCTAATTGTGAACGAAACAGTGTAATAGAGCGTTTTTTAATACAAGTGCGAATGTTAGGTTAGGTTAAGATATGAACCGTCGTAAAACCGCATTAAACAATGTCACTTAGTGAGATGCAGTGTTTTTCACCATTACAAGTTGGGAACTGTGATATCTAATGTGAAAGCACTTGCAAACGTCGTTAGGTTAGGTTAGGTTAGGTTAGGTTACGTTAGGTTAGGTTTGGTTAGGTTAGGTTAGGTTAGGTTAGGTTATGTTAGGTTAGGTTGGGTTAGGTTAGGTTAGGTTACGTTAGGTTAAGGTATGAACCGTCGTAAAACCGCAATAAACAATGTCCCTTAGTGAGATGCAGTGTTTTTCACCTTTACAAGTTGGGAACTGCGATATCTAATGTGAAAGCGCTAGAAACCGTCGTAATGTTGTAGAAAGCAATGTAAAGTAGCGAGTAAAACGTTTTCTAACGATAGAAGTGCGAAGGTTATGTTAGGTTGAGTTATGTTAGTTTAAGCTAGGTAGCGTCGTGAAACGACCAAAAACGACGTCGTCTAACGAGATAGTTGTTTTATTGCGAGTACGAAACTGCGATAGGTAAAATGATGTGAAAGCACACAAAACGGCATGAACAAGCCAAATACTGCGTGTTGTACCGTTACAAGTGCGAAACTGCTATGTTGTGACATTCTCGGTAAAGCGCATGCAAGTATCGTGAAACCTTAAAGAACGATGTCATTTAGCGAGATACAGCGTTCTGTACTGTAATAAGTTGGTGAGAAACTGTGAGGTCAAGCAAATATCGTAATTTTGAACGAAACAGTGTAATTGAGCGTCTTTAGATACAAGTGCGAATGTTAGGTTAGGGTGACATATCAACCGTCGTAAAACCGCATTAAACAATGTCACTTAGTGAGATGTAGTGTTTTTCAACATTACAAGTCGGGAACTACGATATCTAATGTGAAAGCGCATGAAACCGTCGTAATCTTGTAGAAAACATTATAAAGTGGCGAGTAAAACGTTTTCTAACGATAGAAGTGCGAAGGTTCGGTTAGTTTGAGTTATGTTAGTTTAAGCTAGGTAGCGTCGTGAAACCACCAAAAACGACGTCATCTAACGAGATAGTGTTGTTTTAATGCGAGTACGAAACTGCGACAGGTAAAATGTTGTGAAAGCACTCAAAACGGCATGAACAAGCCAAATACTGCGTGTTGTACCGTTACAAGTGCGAAACTGCTATATTGTGATATTCTCGTTGAAGCGCATGCAAGCATCGTGAAACCTTAAAGAACGATGTCATTTAGCGAGATACAGCGTTCTGTACTGCAATAAGTTGGTGAAAAACTGTGAGGTTATGCAAATATCGTAATTGTGAACGAAACAGTGTAATAGAGCGTTTTTCAATACAAGTACGAATGTTAGGTTAGGTTAAGATATGAACCGTCGTAAAACCGCATTAAACAATGTCACTTAGTGAGATGCAGTGTTTTTCACCATTACAAGTTGGGAACTGCGATATCTAATGTGAAAGCACTTGCAAACGTCGTTAGGTTAGGTTAGGTTAGGTTAGGTTACGTTAGGTTAGGTTTGGTTACGTTAGGTTAGGTTAGGTTATGTTAGGTTAGGTTAGGTTAGGTTAGGTTAGGTTACGTTAGGTTAAGGTATGAACCGTCGTAAAACCGCAATAAACAATGTCACTTAGTGAGATGCAGTGTTTTTCACCTTTACAAGTTGGGAACTGCGATATCTAATGCGAAAGCGCTTGAAACCGTCGTAATGTTGTAGAAAGCAATGTAAAGTAGCGAGTAAAACGTTTTCTAACGATAGAAGTGCGAAGGTTATGTTAGGTTGAGTTATGTTAGTTTAAGCTAGGTAGCGTCGTGAAACGACCAAAAACGACGTCATCTAACGAGATAGTGTTGTTTTATAGCGAGTATTAAACTGCGATAGGTGAAATGTTGTGAAAGCACACAAAACGGCATGAACAAGCCAAATACTGCGTGTTCTACCGTTACAAGTGCGAAACTGCTATATTGTGATATTCTCGTTAAATCGCATGCAAGCATCGTGAAACCTTAAAGAACAATGTCATTTAGCGAGATACAGCGTTCTGTACTGCAATAAGTTGGTGAAAAACTGTGAGGTTATGCAAATATCGTAATTGTGAACAAAACAGTGTAATAGAGCGTTTTTAGATACAAGTGCGATTGTTAGGTTAGGTTAAGATATGAACCGTCGTAAAACCGCATTAAACAACGTCAATTACTGAGATGCAGTGTTTTTCACCATTAAAAGTGGGGAACTGCGATATTTAATGTGAAAGCGCTTGCAACCGTCGTTAGGTTAGGTTAGGTTAGGTTAGGTTTGGTTAGGTTAGGTTAGGTTAGGTTAGGTTAGATTAGGTTAGGTTGGGTTGAGTTGGGTTAGGTTAGGTTAGGTTAGGTTAGGTTGGGTTAGGTTAGGTTAGGTTACGTTAGGTTAGGTTACGTTAGGTTAGGTTAGGTTAGGTTACGTTAGGTTAGGTTAGGTTAGGTAAGGATAATTTGGTTAGGTTAGGTAAGGTTAGGTTAGGTTGGGTTGGGTGTTGGGTTGGGTTGGGTTGGGTTAGGTTGGGTTAGGTTAGGTTAGGTTAGGTTAGGTTAGGTTACGTTAGGTTAGGTTAGGTTAGGTTTGGTTAGGTTAGGTTAGGTTAGGTTAGGTTAGGGTATGTTAGGTAAGGTTTGGTTAGGTTAGGTTAGGTTAGGTTGGTTTAGGTAAGGTTAGGTTAGGTTAAGATATGAACCGCGCTAAAACCGCGTTAAACAATGTCACTTAGTGAGATGCTGTGTTTTTCACCATTACAAGTCGGGAACTGCGATATCTAATGTGAAAGCGCATGAAACCGTCGTAATCTTGTAGAAAACATTGTAAAGTAGCGAATAAAACGTTTTCTAACGATAGAAGTGCGAAGGTTCGGTTAGTTTGAGTTATGTTAGTTTAAGCTAGGTAGCGTCGCGAAACCACCAAAAACGACGTCATCTAACGAGATAGTGTTGTTTTAATGCGAGTACGAAACTGCGACAGGTAAAATGTTGTGAAAGCACTCAAAACGGCATGAACAAGCCAAATACTGCGTGTTGTACCGTTACAAGTGCGAAACTGCTATATTGTGATATTCTCGTTGAAGCGCATGCAAGCATCGTGAAACCTTAAAGAACGATGTCATTTAGCGAGATACAGCGTTCTGTACTGCAATAAGTTGGTGAAAAACTGTGAGGTTATGCAAATATCGTAATTGTGAACGAAACAGTGTAATAGAGCGTTTTTCAATACAAGTACGAATGTTAGGTTAGGTTAAGATATGAACCGTCGTAAAACCGCATTAAACAATGTCAATTACTTAGATGCAGTGTTTTTCACCATTAAAAGTGGGGAACTGCGATATTTATTGTGAAAGCGCTTGCAACCGTCGTTAGGTTAGGTTAGGTTAGGTTAGGTTAGGTTAGGTTTGGTTAGGTTAGGTTAGGTTAGGTTAGATTAGGTTAGGTTGGGTTGAGTTGGGTTAGGTTAGGTTAGGTTAGGTTAGGTTGGGTTAGGTTAGGTTAGGTTAGGTTAGGTTACGTTAGGTTAGGTTACGTTAGGTTAGGTTTGGTTAGGTTACGTTAGGTTAGGTTAGGTTAGGTAAGGATAATTTGGTTAGGTTAGGTAAGGTTAGGTTAGGTTAGGTTAGGTTGGGTTGGGTGTTGTTGGGTTGGGTTGGGTTGGGTTAGGTTGGGTTAGGTTAGGTTAGGTTACGTTAGGTTAGGTTAGGTTAGGTTACGTTAGGTTATGTTAGGTTAGGTTAGGTTACGTTAGGTTAGGTTAGGTCAGGTAAGGTTAGGTTACGTTAGAATAGGTTAGGTTAGGTTACGTTAGGTTAGGTTAAGTTAGGTTAGGTTAGGTTTGGTTAGGTTAGGTTAGGTTAGCTTAGGTTAGGTTAGGTTGGGTTGGGTTGGGTTAGGTTGGGTTAGGTTAGGTTAGGTTAGGTGGGTTAGGTTAGTTTAGGTTAGGTTAGGTTAGGTTAAGTTGGGTTGGGTTAGGTTAGGTTAGATTAGGTAAGGTTAGGTTAGGTTAGGTTAGGTTAGGTTAAGGTATGAAGCGTCGTAAAACCGCTATAAACAATGTCACTTAGTGAGATGCAGTGTTTTTCACCTTTACAAGTTGGGAACTGTGATATCTAATGTGAAAGCGCTTAAAACCGTCGTAATGTTGTAGAAAGCAATGTAAAGTAGCAAGTAAAACGTTTTCTAACGATAGAAGTGCGAAGGTCATGTTAGGTTATGTTAGTTTAAGCTAGGTAGCGTCGTGAAACTACCAAAAACAACGTCATCTAACGAGATAGTGTTGTTTTATTGCGAGTACGAAACTGCGATAGGTGAAATGTTGTGAAAGCACACAAAACGGCATGAACAAGCCAAATACTGCGTGTTGTACCGTTACAAGTGCGAAACTGCTATGTTGTGATATTCTCGTTAAAGCGCATGCAAGCATCGTGAAACCTTAAAGAACGATGTCATTTAGCGAGATACAGCGCTCTGTACTGCAATAAGTTGGTGAAAAACTGTGAGGTTATGCAAATATCCTAATTGTGAACGAAACAGTGTAATAGAGCGTTTTTTAATACAAGTGCGAATGTTAGGTTAGGTTAAGATATGA